>NC_089587.1:203067442-203287442 GCF_019320115.1 Miscanthus floridulus | reverse complement strand
ATCTTTGGCAAAGTATTCTAGATTGAACTAAATTTGGGAAAATAATCCTCACCCTATTGATTGACATTGATAATCTCAACCTATCTACATTTTGAACCTTTGTGGTCACTGATGACAAAGGGAGAGAAGTAGTGTACAAAGATAGTGAAAAGACAACAATGGGGTAAGTGATAGGGGGAGAATTTGACATAGAGGGAGAGATATGGATCAATTAGAATTTTAAGCACACAAGTAGGGGGAGCAACCTCATGAACTTGTATGGTGCATTTTAATGTGCATTTCATATATTTGCTTGCATGGCACAAGTTTTAAATTTCAATATCCATGCTTATGTGGTGTATGCTAGTTGTAGGTTTGAATGATAAAATGAAAAACTAGCATGCATAGGTTAAGTAACTAGACTCATGCTCATATTATGAAAACTAGACCCTTGTTTCTAATGTTGTTCTTATGGGGTATTCTAGTTTTTGTGTATGTCTAGTTACTCATGGTGCTAAGGATGGTATATTGGAGCACTTCGATTGGTATCACACTTCAAAAGTCCATCTCTTATACCTTAGCATCATTTGGTAGACATTGTCCCCTATATTTCCTATCTAAGCATATGTGCAAGCTACAATTCAAACTCTTAGCACATATGTAGGGGGAGCAATTGCTACCATTTGGGGTTCATGAAACTTGTCCATATCCTTTTACACATGATAAATATGCTTGGGCAAGCAACATGGATTCAATTAAATTTCAATTCGTATCTATGTGTAAGGGTTGTCATCAATTACCAAAAAGGGGGAGATTGAAAGCTCTAGTTTGGTTTTGGTGAATTGATGAAACCCTATGTGCTAACCTAGTTTATCAAAGTGATTATGAGATAGGTATCACTACTCCAAGTGGTGAAGCAAATGAAGATCATGATATGATGATGGTGATGTCATGGTAATGATCAAGTGCTTGGACTTGGAAAAGAAGAAAGAGAACAACAAAAAGCTCAAGGCAAAGGTGAAATTGATAGGAGCCTTTTGGTTTAAGTGATCGAGACACTTAGCGAGTGTGATCACATTTAGGATCGTTAGTCATACTAGATGCGGTTATCAAAGTGCCACTTGATGCTCCAACTCATTGCATATGCATTTAGGATCTAGTGGAGTGCTAACACCCTTGAAAACATTTGTGAAAATATGCTAACACATGTGCACAAGGTGATACACTTGGTAGTTGGCACATTTGATCAAGGGTAAAGAAGACAGAGTTGAAAAGGAGTTGAATGCGCTGGTCACAGGGTGACCGGACGCGTCCGACATGCGTACCGAACGTGTCCGGTACTGTCTCAGTGGTAGTGTTCCTGACGTGACCAGACGCGTCCGATATCGATATCAGACGTGTCTGGTATTCTGGCTAGGCTCAGGGATTGTAACTGGTTAACTAAACTCGAAGAGGAAAAGTGATCAGACTCTGGTTGAACACTGTTCAGTGTCCGGTCCTGCTGATGTGGTGGCGCGCGAAAAATGGTCCAGAGAGGACCGGACGCAGGGGGCGTCCGGTCGAACATACCGGACGTGTTCGGTCGTAGTTGAGCGGCTCTTGGAGCTCTCTAGACTCGACCGAACGCTGCCCCTCCTATGTCTGATCGCCACACTGGATGCGTCCGGTGTGAACCAACAAGTCTCGGGTTTTCAGCGCAATAATTGATCGGGCGCTGGGAGCGCCTGGTCCGGTGTGACCGGACGCGTTCGGTCGGCCTAGAGCGGCTCTGGGAGCTCTTTAGATTCGACTAGGCGCTACATCTCCCACGTTCGGTCCGGTGTGACCAGACATGTTTGGTCGGCCTAGAGCGGCTCTGGGAGCTCTCTGGACTCGACCGGACGCTGCGTCTCCCGCATCCGATCATTTTCTAACAGCGCATCCAATCACGTAGTATTAGCTGTTGGGCGTGAATGGCTAAACAATTTGAATGGGACACATGGCGGACAAGCAGTGACTAGATGCAGTGATCGGACGCGTCTGGTCGCCACATCGGACCTGTCCGGTGCACACGACCAGTGCGTTCGATCGTCCCGCAGTTAGCCAAATAATTGAGCCAATGACTCTATTATTTGGGGGTGTCTATAAATATCATTTGGCCAGCTCTAGCTCACTCTCTTGGCCATTTGCATTGACATAGCAACCTTGTGAGCTTATCCAAAGCCCTCCCACTCATCTCCATCATTGATTCATCATCTTTGTGAGGTTGGGAGTGAATCCAAGTGCATTGCTTGAGTGTTTGCATCTAGAAGCACTTGGTGTTCATGTTTTGTTGTGGGATTCTCTTGTTACTCTTGGTGGTTGCTACCACCTATATGCTTGGAGCAGCGAGGATCATCGAGCGGAGGTTGATGATTATCTCTGGCTCCGATCGTGGTGATTGTGAGGGGTTCTTGACCTTTCCCCGACGGAGAGCCAAAATGTACTCTAGTGGATTGCTCATGGCTTGTGTGATCCTCATCTTGTGTTGGTTATGTAGCACCCTATAGAGGGTTTGGCGTGTGATGCCAATTAGCGCTTGACCCTCCAAGTGAGTGTATCGCCACAACGAGGACTAGCTTGCCAGTAAGCAAGTGAACCTCGGTAAAAAATCTTTGTGTCATCATTTGATTTTGAGGTGATTCATCTTCATTGGTACTCATTCTTGTGACTGGTTGGTTCATTCCTTGACTCGGTGGTATAACCATCTTGCTCTCTCTCTTTGCATTACCACAAACTAGTTGTCAAGTTCTTTAGTATAGCTAGTCATGAGAGCTTGTTAGTTTGGTTAGTGTGGCTCTTTAGTTAGCCTTTGAGAGCACACTAACTTAGTGTAGTGACATAGCTATTGCATAGATAGAGACTATAGAAACTAGAATTATGGTAGGTGGCTTGCATTTTTAGTAGGCTAGCGCAACACTCGCTTCGCCTCATATTTGTTTAACCGGTTTGCTAAGTGTTGTTGTAGAAATTTTTATTGGGCTATTCACCCCCCTCTAGCCATTAGGACCTTTCAGTGAAGTCAGCCCTCAGAGGTCGGGCGAGGCGGAGCCCACGGCCTCAGTCTCGGGCAAGGCGGAGCTCGTCCTAATAGGCCGAGTGAGGCGGAGCCCATCCTCTAAGGTCGGCCGAGGCAGAGCCCGCGGCCTCGGTGTTGGGCGAGGTGGAGCCCGTCCTCAGAGGTTGGGCGAGGCAGAGCCCCTGGCCTCGGTGTTGGGCGAGGCGGAGTCCGCCCCCTGAGGCCGGGTGAGGTGGAGCTTGCGCACCTTGGGGTTGGTTGGAGCTATAGTCAGGCTCTTGACTGCTCAGATGAATCAATGTTGATGGTTATTAGCTCCTCCTCTTCAGGTACCCTAGTATTGGTAACTGACAGTAGCCCCTAAGCCTGTGGAGGAGTAGAATAGTCCTTCGAAGGCTTTTTTGAACTGGAGGACTCTAAAGGCCTCAACCTTTTTTGTTGCCCACAGCGTGACCTAGGGGCGGTGATTCCCTTTTCTCGAGCCCCCTCCCATAGTAGGGGCCCGGTAGAGGATCGGTTCATCTTTGCGATTGTCTTCCCTCAAGTGTTTTTTCTAATAAAAACGGAGGGGCTGAGCCTACCACGATTTTCCTTTAAGGACGAATTCTGGCACCCGATGAGCTATTCATAGGCTAGTTTGAGTAGGGCCCCCGGCATCCCGTTTGTGGGGATCCGACTTGGGTCAGCTTGGTGACTGACTCTAGATTCTCAGCGGCTAATCCATATAGTTCTTGGGTCCATTTGACCGGTCTTGAGGGCTAAGTACCTTTCTTCAAAAAAATCATAGATCATAACCGATCAAGACTCGAACATGGGCCGAGATGCTCGCGGCGCTCATGTGCCCGGTTACTGGCCTCTAGCAGGCCCATCCCTTTTCACCTCTCACCCTAAAGGTGCCAGGAGCAGTGGTCGATCCCATCGATGGGATGACCTACGAACTCCTAGGCCTAGTCGGACCATAGAGGCGCTTTTAGATCCGTATTCCTCTTACTCGTGACGAGTCATGGCCCGTCCAGAGAGGTGAAATGTCCAGCGAGTTTTTTGAGGGAATGGATAGAGATTGCGTGCGCATGTCCTATGGCAGGACATTGTGGTAGATCATGGCAGGCACAGAGATCTAGGCGGGTGGTTGGTTTCCTCGCATCCGTCACCCCTATAAAACCAAAGGGTTCGCTCCTTGAATTCCATACCTTGCATCCTTGCCTCCGCATCCATGACCACCGCCGCCAATTGCTTAGATTTCCTATGTCTGTATCCCCACCGCCATCGAGCTCGCATCCACCCGCCCTCATCTATAATGGATCCATGGTGCTGCTCTGGCATCACCTTCCAACGCATGGAGGGCCTCGTCCATTGTGGCCTTCTCTGTGTATGGACCGTGGCCGAGGAGTGGCTACTGCCCGGTGAGGAGGATGTGTCGTTGTTGCCCTATGGCTATGTGGTGTCGCTCGCCCACTTCCATGAATGTGGGTTTGCGACCCCCGCCCATAGATTTCTTTGAGGGTTGCTACACTACTACAGGATCAAAGTGCAGCATTTCAATCCCAACGGGATCTAGCACATGGCGACGTTCATCGCCCTATGTGAGGGGTTCCTAGGGATCAACCCCCACTTCAATTTGTGGAGGTACTTCTTCGCCATCACCCTCTAGAAGAAGAGGGAGAAGAGCAGTAGGCAGGAGCTGCACATGTCGATGGGGTGCGCTGACATTCAGCTCCAGAACAATTAGGTTGGTGAGTACCCGTCGATGCGGCTATCAACGTCCATCAATGGGTGGCACACACAGTGGTTCTACCTTAAGAATGACGCCGCCGCCCCTCTATTGGAGTTCACCGAGCGCCTAATCGAAGAGGCCCTAGAGGCATGGAGAAAGTGGGGCGTCCCAGAGAAGGACAAGAAGAAGATCTGGGACCACATCGCCGCCATCCACATCCTCAAGGAGAACTGCTTGAAGGGGTTGGGCATCATCGGGGCCTACCACGCAAGGAGGGTGGTGTCGTTGATGACGCGCGCGCTCCCGCTATACGCGATGGCGCCCGAGGCATCGTTCGATGGAACGATGCTCGCCGAGGGGGTGCTCCCCAACTTTGAGATCGCGCAACGCATCAAGGAGGCGATGGAGCTCTCATAGGACGATGCGGGTGCCCCCTTGATTTTGTCTACCCGGTGTCAGGACATCCTCCGATGCAGCCGAAACTTTGCCATGTCCTCTTCGTAAGTTTACCTTTCTCATGCCTTCTGTTTAATAGATTTCCCAAGCCCTTGATACTAACTTTGAGAGGGGCGGGATCAGCCAAGGGACCTCATCTTCATGGATCACCTAGCACCATTGTCGAGGGATTCATTCATGAGGGCGGTGAATCATGCCGAGGGCGAGCGACTGAGGAAGGTGAAGGAGGACAAGAAGAGGAAGAGACAGCAGAAGCTACAGGCGCGGGAACGGGGGAGGAGACCGACAACGATGATGATGATGACAATGGTGACGATGATGAGGTAGCCGATGATGTCGAGTGGGACATCCTAGAGAACAAGGATGCGCTGATAGGTATTGGTTCATCCTTGTAGGAGTCGAGACCCTTCCCATTCTATGGAGGGGAGGGTACATCTAGGGAGCCGATGGAGGCGGGATGTACCATCGGCCTCCCTCAGGAGTCAACAACGACGGGTGGCTCTGCTGCTATGCCTGAGATGTCAGCAGAGGTGGGTGGCACCTTCGTCGTGCCCCAAGAGTCAAGGGGAGCGAGCCCCTCTGCCTAGGAGCAGGGGGAGGGTTCAAAATGGCCTTGCCCTAACGAGGCAGAGCAGAGGTCGGGGAGTTCACCCCCCAAACATATCTGTCGCCCAACGGTGCGGAGGTGAGTTATTAGCTTCTCTGTTCTTCCCTGTTTTGGTCAGATTTCATTATGACTTATGTTTTTGGTCCTTGCAGCATTGGCAAGCAGCGGAATCCTTTGGCGCTAGCGCCAAAGAAAAACATCACCCTTCAGGTGAGGCGGCAGCCGTCGGCTGGCACCACTAACATTTTAGGCGGGAGTGGTGCCAGTGCGACTACGTCTCTAGCTAGACAATCACTTCCCATGGTGGCGTCCGTGCCCTCGGCCGGATGGGTGAATGCGGGGGCTCAAGGGGCCCCTTCAGAGGTCACAGAGTAGCCGACGATGGCGGCGATACCGCTACCGACGATGGGGTGGATGGGGCTGCCGACCACATTGTGGCGTCGACCATGGTGGGCACGACATAGTCGGTTGAGGCCCCATCGACGTAGGTGGAGGTGGCAGTGGCTATGACAGGCGGGCCACAGCCGGACGCAACCTTGGTGGCACCTGAGGCAGTGGCACGACCCACGCCATCGGCAGCCCAAGTGACGGCACCTAGTGTGGGCTAGACGGAGGGGGACATGGCCGAGGGGTCCTCGGACATCATGGTGCTGGGAGAGGGGATAGCCTTCGAACCTCAGTCAGTTGCCGCTCATATCGAATGAGATGACTACCGCTTCAAGACACGACGCGAAGCGTTGTGATGCAGCAATTGCATATGCAATGCTTGGATGTATGGGATGAATGGATGAATGAATGAATGTATGAATGAATGCATGAGAATGGATGAATGAATGATCATGCAATGGAAAAGAAAAGTGGGGGTCGGTAAAGTTACCTCGATGGCTCGAGTGACGGGTTCAGGGAGCTCTTACCGGATATGTCCGTGTGGGGTCTAGGTCCAACGTTCGTGACGGAGCCAGCGTAACCTACATGGGGCATCGCACTTCTCCATACTCATCTCTCGACAATGGCCTGAGCCATCCGATCAACCTGGGTGACCTGCCGTCCTCTCCTCAATCGAGATTCCGCCGTTGGTCCCTCCAAATCATTTCGGGGAAGGCGGAGGCTAAAGCTTGGGGTGCGGGGACAAAAACTCTGATCACGCTGGTGAGCAAAAATGTCATAGCCGCTGGGGCATAGGTTTCTAGCAGTCCGACCAGTTTTACTCAGAGTTTGTTTCCGCACACATTGCCTCTAGGTTTTAGCGTGAGAAAGAGGTCGGGCATCGAGAATGTCTACCAAATAGACACTCTTGCCAGCCCCCAAGTGAGACCCGACCCCTTGCCATGGCTAGGATTGGGGGCTTGATAGCGAAATTAATGAGCATAAAGTAAGGGTGACCTGTCTCTCGGCAGCGGCCTAAATCATTCGATCGACTTGGGTGGCCCACTGGCGTAGGACTTACCTCGATGGCATGAGTGATGGGTTCAGGGAGCTCTTACCAAATAAGTTCAAGCAAAATCTGGGTCCATCATTCGTAACAGGGTCGGCATAACCCATGTGGGGCATCCTGCTGCTCCCTACCTGTCCCTCGACAGCGGCTAAGCCGTCTAGTCACTTGTAATGCCCTACTGGGATAGGACTTACCTACAGACAAAGCGGATAAGAACATCCCATGTAAGAATTTGGTTAGGCAGATAAGCCAGGCGACAAACTTGTAATAAATAGATAAGCTCTTAAATTTTGTTATAGCCAAACAACTTTTTAGCCATTCTCCCCTTTTTGTATAAAAGGGTTAGTGCATTCCAACCCTTTCTGTCATTAAGGTCATAAAGCTCGGGGAGCGGGTGAGCAAATTCTGATCACGCTGATGAGCAAAGGCGTCATAGCCACTGTGGCATAGGTTTCTCGTAGTCCGACCAGTTATACTCAGAGTTTATTCCTGCAACCCTAGCTCCAAGGTCTTAACATGGTAGGGGGTCAGGCATAGAGAAAGTAGGCCAGGTGGATAAACTCTTAGACGTGCACCGATACTTCTCGTGACTAAAGCCAAAAAAGCCCGGGTGATCACGCTAGTGAGCAAAGGCGTCGTAGCCACCGAGGCATAGGTCTCTCGTAGTCCGACCAGTTCTGCTCAGCATTCATTTCCTCAAACCTCGCTTCTAGGCCTTAATGTGAGAGAGGGTCGGGCATAGAGAATGTCTACCAGATAGGTACGCTCTTATTAGCCCCTGAGTGAGGCCCGACCCCCACCGTTGCTGGGGTTGGGTGTCACTAAAGGTCAGGGAGTTAGATAGCAAAACTGATAAGAGAAAGTGTGCGTTTATTAAGGGTAAAAGTGATGTAGCTACTCGATGTTCCAGGCATTGACGAAGACTCAATTGACGATGGTCTTGAGCATGTAGGTGCCTGGTTGGAGCACCTCCGTGATGACGTACATTCCCTCCCACGGTGAAGAGAGCTTGTGGCGGTCCTTGCTAGAGGACCAGGACTCTGACGTTGAAGGCCCGACCCCGCACTCGACGGCTATGGTACCGGCGCAACGCTTGCTGGTACTTGGCCGAGCGGAGGAGGGCAACATCGTGTGCTTCATCCAGCTGGTCCATGGCATCCTCAAGGGATGCCTCGGCTCCCTATTCATCATATGTCCTGACCCTTGGCACTCTATAGTCGAGGTCGGTCGGGAGGATAGCCTTAGAACCATGGACCATGAATAAAGGTGTGTAGTCGGTGGCCAGCTGGGGGCCATCCTCAAGCTCCAGAGCACCGCGAGAAGCTCTACGACCAATCGTCCACCAAATTTGTTCAACTGGTTGAAGATCCTAGGCTTGAGGCCATATAGGACCATGCGGTTTGCGCGCTAGACTTGCCGGTTCATGCGGGGGTGTGCTATGGCGGTCTAATCGACACGGATGTGATATTCATCGTAGAATTGGAGGAACTTCTTCTCGGTGAACTGCGTGCCATTGTCCATGATAAAGGATTTCGGTACTCCAAAGCGATGGATGATATCAAGGAAGAATAGCATAGCTTGCTCGGACTTGATTGTGGAGATCCACTTTGTAAACTTGTCTACGGTGACAAGCAAGTGGGTATAGCCCCCGGGCGCTCTTTGGAGAGGTCCGACCATATCGAGCCCCTAGACCACAAATAGCCATGTGATGGGGATCATCTAGAATGCTTGGGCCGGCAGGTGGGTCTATCGAGCGTAGTATTCACACCCTTCGTAGGTTCGCACAATTTGTTCGGCGTTGGCTACTACGGTCGGCCAGTAGAAGCCTTGACGGAATGCGTTTCTGACTAAGATTCTAGGCACGGCATGGTGACCGTAGATCCCACCATGGATATCGCTCAACAACCGCTTTCCTTATTCGATGGGGATGCAACGCTGCAGGATCCCGGTGTGGCTTCGTTTGTAGAGTTCACCCTCAACAAGGACAAAAACTTGGCGCAATGCGTGAGCCACCGATCCTTTGTCTTGTCCGTTGGCAGTGCCTCACGAAGAAGGTAGTCGAGGTAAGGCATCCTCTAGTCAGCCAGAGGGTCAGGCTCTGTTGTTGGATCCTCGACAAGCTCCATGACCTCAGGGTCAGATGGAACCGACGGCTGGTTAGCCCCCGAGCCTAGGGTAGGCGGCCCATCACTGGCTTGTTCCGACTCCTCGTAGTAGATCGAGGGTTTGTGTTGATCGCTAGTGAAGACACCTATTAGCATTGGCTCTTGGCCAGACACCACCTTCGCCAGCGTGTCGGACACCTCATTGAGACGCCTTGGGTGATTGAGCTCGAGATCGTCGAACTTGTCCTCTAGCCGGTGAACTTCTCGGTAGTATGCAGCCATCTTGGCATCATGGTAGCTCAACTCCTTCATGACTTGGTCGATGACCAGCTAGGAGTCACCCCGAACATCGAGGCGTCGGATACCCAACTCGATGGTGATGCGTAGGCCATTGATGAGCGCCTCATATTCGGCCACATTGTTGGTGGAGGGGAAATGGATGTGAACCAATGACCTTATGCGTACCCCAAGGGGTGAAACGAAGACCAGCCCTGCGCCGGCACCTTTCTTCATTAGCGATCCATTGAAGTACATTGTCTAGTACTCCTAGTCGATGACTACTAGCGGCATTTGGACCTCGGTCCACTCTGCAATAAAATCAGCCAGTACTTAGGACTTGATGGTAGTCCAGGAGGCATACAAGTTGCCTTATCCCATCAACTCGAGTGCCCAATTCATGATTCTTCCTGTGGCATCCTGGTTTTGGATGACCTCGCCGAGGGGGAAGGATGTCATGGCCACCACAGGATGTGACTCGAAGTACTGGCGCAACTTCCTCTTGGTGTTGAGGATGGTGTATAGGAGCTTCTAGATTTGAGGGTAGCGGGTCCTAGAATCGGACAGGACCAAACTAATGAAGTACACATGGCGCTGTACTTTGAGGGCGTGTCCCTCTTCTTCTCGCTCCACCACCAGGGCGGCGCTGACCACTTGCGTGGTGGCCACAATGTAGAGTAGAAGCTGTTCTCCATCGGCCAGAGGAACTAGGATCGGAGCCTTCATTAGGAGCTATTTGACTATGTCAAGCACCTCCTAGGCCTCGGGCATCCATTCAAAACGGTCGGCCTTCTTTAGAAGCCGATAGAGGGGAGACCTCTTTTGTCGAGGCGCGAGATGAAGTGGCTGAGCGCAGCGAGGCACCCTGTAACTTGTTGTACCCCTTCATGTTCTGAATCGGGTCCATCCTTGTGATGGCTGAGATCTTCTCCGGGTTGGCTTCGATGCCACGCTTGAAGACGATGAAACCAAGCAGGATACCCCTCGGGACCCCAAAAACGCACTTCTTGGGGTTGAGCTTAATGTCGTTTGCTTAGAGTTTTGTGAAGGTCTGCTCAAGGTTGGCTATGACCTGGTCAGCCCATTTGGACTTGACCACAATGTCATCCATGTAGGCCTCAATGGTTCGCCCGATGAGGTCTCTGAAACACTTGAGCATACAATGCTGGTACATAGCCTCTGTGTTCTTCAGACCGAACGGCATTGTGACATAGCAGAATGATCCGAACGGGATGATGAAAGATGTCGCGAGCTAGTTGGACTCTTTCATCGCGATTTGATGGTACCCAGAGTACGCATCAAGGAAGCAAAGGGTTTCACACCCTGAGGTGGGGTCGACTACTTGGTCTATGCGTGGCAAAGGAAACGGATCCTTTGGACATGCTTTATTGAGACCCATGTAGTCAACACACATTCTCCATTTCCCACTCTTCTTTTGTACAAGGATGGGATTGGCTAACCACTCTGGGTGGTATACTTCACTGATGAACCCTGCCACCAATAGCTTTGTGATCTCCTTGTTGATGGCCCTACATTTCCCCTTGTCGAAGTGACATAGGTGTTGTTTCACTAGCTTGGAGCCTGGCCTGATCTTTAAGGCATGCTCATGACTTCTCTCAGAATGCCTAGCATGTTTGAGGGTTTCCACGTAAAGATGTCTTTGTTGGCACGAAGGACGCCGACGAGCGCGCTTTCCTATTCGGAGGAAAGCGCGGTGCCAATGCGCACCGCTTTTCCTTTGGAGCTGCTGGGGTCTATGAGGACCTCCTTGGCACCCTCCACTGGCTCAAAAGACCCGGCTGACCGCTTGGGGTCAAGTGCTTCCTCGGTGACCTCCTTCCCGATGGTCGCAAGCTCTTTGGAGGCAACGATTACCGTGGCATGATCGCAGCACTCGACCTCGCATTTATAGGCGCGCTGGAAGGAGGTGCCAATGGTGATGACCCCGCACGGTCTTAGCATCTTTAGCTTTAGATAGGTGGACGGCCATAAACTTCGCGTAGCATGGATGCCCTAGGATGGCGTGGTAGATTCCATGGAACCCAACCACCTCGAAGGTAAGGGTCTCCATCCTATAATTGGACGAATCCCGAAAGGTGATAGGCAGATCAATCTACCCAAGTGGCACGGCCTGCTTTCCAAGCACAATGCCATGGAAAGGCGCTTCGGTCGGTCAGACACGTGATCGGTCGATGCCCATGGCGTCAAGCATTTCGGCGTACATGATGTTGAGGCTGCTACCTCCGTCCATCAGTACCTTGGTGAGCCGCTTCATGCCGATGATTGGGTTGACCATGAGCGGATATCTCCCTAGTTGCGGGACGCTCTCTGAGTGGTCGGTCCGATCAAAGGTTATGGCGGACTCCGACCACTGGAGGAAAACAGGCGTGGCTGGTTCGGCCATATAGACCTCATGACGTGTGAGCTTATGGCGGTGCTTGGAGTCATAGGCTGCTGACCCTCTAAAGATCATGAGGCAGCCATCTAGCGTTAGAAAGCCACCGTCCCTCCCCTTGGCGGCATCCGCGGTCGGCTCGGGGTCCTTCCCATGCCCTCCCTTATTGAAGCCTTCGGACAAGAACCACTTCATGAGGTCATAGTCCTTGTATAGATGCTTGATGGGGAAGGAATGTTTCAGGCATAGCCCTTCGAGTAGCTTCTCGAAGTGGTTCCGAGTACCCTCCATGAGTTTTCAACCCCCCTTGCGGTCGGTGGTGGCCATGAGCGAGCCCTGATGTCGTTGCTTGTTCTTCTTCTTGATGGGACGGTTGGAGGCGCCTTCGCTAGCGTCCTCGTCCCACTTTGCCTTGCTTTTGAGGTGGTCAAAGATCGCTCTGATCGCCTCCTTGCCCGAGGCATGGCTGGTGGCGATGTCGAGGAGCTCCTTGGTGGTTCATAGGCCTTTATGTCCAAGCTTGTGAACTAGGGACTCATAGGTGGTCCTAGACAGGAAAGCTCCTATAACATCGGCGTCGACGATGTTAGGCAGCTCGTTACACTGCCAGGAGAAGCGCTGGATGTACCCATGGAGGGTTTCTCCGGCCTTCTGTCGGCAGTTTTTGAGATCCCATGGGTTCCTAGGATGCTTGTACGTGCCCTACAAGTTCCCCACGAAGATCTCTTTTAGGTCTGACCAACTTTGAATTTTGTTGGGCGGAAGGTGTTCCAACCATGTTCGTGCCGAATTGGCCAAGAATAATGGAAGGTTGCGGATAATGAAGTCATCATTATCCGCTCCATCAGCTTGGTAAGCAAGCTAATAATCCTTGAGCCATAGTCCGAGGTTTGTTTCCCCAGAGTATTTTGGGATGTTGGTTGGTGGTCGGTATTGTGGTGAGAAGGCGGCATTGAGGATGTGTCGACCAAAGGCCTGAGGTCCCAATAGGCCGGGGCTCAGGCTTCGGTCCTCACCACTGTTATAGCATCCGCCATGATGAGGGTGGTAGCCATGGCTAGCCTCCTCCCCGCATCGCCATGGGTACGCCTGTGGGCATCAAGGGTGTCACGCACGTCATGATTGCGGCCGAGACACTCATGCACCGGGACCACGGTGCACAGCCTATCGCCTTATGGTGCCAGGTGGACTGATGTGTCCTTATCAGGTTGCTCCAAGGGCGTACATTGGCTGATGTCGAGCTCGCGTCGTCGGGACAACGAGCTTTTGGCATGCTGCGCCGCCACACGCTCGAGTAGCGTGCGAATCTCACGATGGGCCTAACGATCCTTGGGCGTTGCAGGCCCCGGAAGCCCATGGAGTAAGGCCACCATAGCAGTGATGTTTTGGCTTGCCCGGGTGAAGTGTGGGAGGGGTTCATCGTCCTCGATGATCCTCTGGTTCACATCACGGGCCATGGCGCGTGCATACCCACCATGTCACTGGCGCTCGATCTCTCAATCAAGCTCCACATGTTCCTGCTCGAGCTAGAGTCGTGCTTCCTCGAGCTCTTAGTGCCGAGCCTTCAGCTGCTCCATTCGCAAGCAGGGTGGAGCCCCTGTATCCCCCTCGACCTCATCATCAAGGTCATTTGTTAGGGTAGCCTCCTCCTCGTGGATGCTTTTGACGTGTCCCTCAAGGGTACCTGCCATAAAATATTCATGAGAGGGGTGATGGCTCCCCTGCTAGAGTCAGAGGTGGAGGGCGACTCCATTTCTTCCGTGAGGAGGTCATGGAAAGACTCCACGACATATTCGGTCATCCCTATAAACTTGTTGTTCGTGGGGAAAGGAGGCACGCATTGCGCCAAAAGGTGGCCAACTGTCTCTATGGTGTTGCGAAGACCAAATAGGAGCGCTGTCGGGGCGCTCCGGATGGGGTATTCCAGAGAGAACGGCTCCCCTTCAGCAAGCTGTGCCATGACATTAGTGAATGAGAAGGCGAGGTGGCGCAGGTCCTCCCATGACTGTTGGGGTCCCAGGAAGGCACCGAGCTGGCGCTCTAACCTCCCATAGTTGAAGTTGAGGAGCTGGTCGCTTCTAGGGCGCGGGCCTCCGGTGCATGTAGCTACAGCTCCTTAAGTGCCTCGGCGATCGCATCGAGGCCAATGGAGTGGAGAGGTCAGACGACGGCGGGAGCCATTGCCAACTCTCCGTCCATCATGACAATAAAGTCCAGGTCCCCGAAGCGCACGTGTGCGCCCGGGACCCAACCGAGGTTGTGACTAGCCATCCGAGGCCTGGTGTGGATGTCGAGACACACAAAAGGCCCCTACCTGGCACGCCAATTGTTAGTGTTTCGAGTTGCCACCGACTAGTAAATTTCTAATATTGCGTGTCTGGCTTAGATGGTGTGCTAAGAGGACACGAGGTTTATACTGGTTCGGGCAGAATGTCTCTACGTCTAGCTCGTTGTTGCTGCTCGTGTTACTAGCACTGAAAGTTTATAGTAGGGGTTACAAACGGTCGAGAGAGAGATAGGTTCCAAGTCTCTGGTGAGAGGAGCGAACGGGTGCCAAGAGCTCGGTCACTTCCCGGCTGTGTGCTTGTGTGTTCTGGTCGGTTCGGGGTTCGATGGATTCAAGCCCTAATTGATGCGATGTGTTGTAATGATCCATATGGGATGCCCTGCTTTCTCTTTATAGGCCAAGGGAAAGCATGGGTTACAGTGGAGGGAAAAGAGGAGAATAAGAAGGAGAAGAAGTCCTCTAGGATCACCGAGTCCTTCTTTTCCTTCACGTGAGTCCCACCAACCCTATAGACATCAACAGGGATAGCTCCATGTCACGGCCCTATCCATCATTAGCGCCATGCATAGGTGTCGTCTCCCAGTCGTGGCGCTCCACTCTGTCCTGGTGGACGTCGTGGTGAAGTGACACGCCAGTCAGTGCTTGTACGAGGGTTAGGCAGAACAACACTGGTACGCCCAACGTTGTTTCTGATGTGAATCCCTAGGTATGGCCCATCATGGCCATGGGTTATATCGGGGTGTGCCGGTCACCTCCCTGGTGTCAGAGCTTTGACCCAGGCCCATTCACTTGGACCTAGAGTGGTTGGCGGTGGTATGGGTCTTCGTCGGGTGAGACGGAACCCTCGGCCTCGAGGTCGGTCAAGGCAGAGTCCCCCCTAGAGGTTAGGCAAGGTGGAGAACAAACCCAAGGGTCGGGCGAGGCGGAGCCAGCCCTCAAAGGACGGGCGAGGCGGAGCCCGTGTTTAACACCTCTGGTGTTACGAGCTTGTTTAGCACCACGATTTAGGCCTAAGAAAATTTTCGAAACGATTTTCTCGGATTTCAAAATTTTAAAAACCAGCTTTTCACGTCAACGGTAAAAATCAGAACATATATTTTAAAGCGTTGTTTGTGGCGAATTGTTTTGCACAAAAGGATTACATAACGCTTTAATATTTTGTTCCATGGCTTGGTACGAGTATGAGCTATCGCGTGCGTTGTTTATTGGTGGAAGTCAATAGGATTTAGCTCTTTTAGAGTTGTCGGCAACGTATCGCTGTCACCTCCACGTCGCGTCGTCTCACGTGCGGGCAGGCAGCCAGTACAGCCACGGTGCCCACGCGTTCTGCTGCAGCATGTTCCCTCATGTACGTATCTTGGCACACGTTATTGAGAAAGAGCCATGCCGCTACTGCTTCGCGCACAGGCCGTGTGCACAGGCGCCATTGTCGTGCCATAGCGCATGAAACATGTGTCGTCTTTGCTGCTACCACGCTGCTCCTGCATTAATGAAAGTTGGCCGAACACTCTTGTTTTCCCATTTTCTATTTCTGTGGCTATGGCCTTGTCCTTGCCTGCTGCTACTGGCCGCGTTGTGCCATCCCGTCCTGCTCCCCTCCCTCTATTTTTCTGCGGCCTCGGTCTTGTCCGTGCCAACCGACATGTCCTGTTAGCCACGCTATGTCATGTTAGGCCGAGTCAGTCCTACCTTCCCCTCCCTTTTTCATCTCTGTTGCCGTGGGGAGCCATCCTAGCTCAGCTCGATCTCCTCGCTCTCTCGCTGTTATTCCTCTCACCGCAGCACCCACCATGGCCAGCCACCGACGCCGCTACCCGGCACCCCACGTGCAGGCGCACCCGAGCCATGCATGGCTCCTCGCCTTCCTCTCGCACGCTTGAGCTGCTTCCCCTCCTCTGCTTGCCTCGCGCCAGTGCCCCACCGCTGAGCTGTTTCATCTCATACTGCATCGCACGCTGTGCCACAACGTCGAGCACCAGTGCCCTCCTCGCTCCTCCTTGCTCCTCCTTTCGCGCTGCTGGCCGCACTGCCCTACGCCGTCCTCCCGAGCGCCTTCCTCGCAGCCGCAGTCGAGCAGAGTCTCGTTCACCCTAGCCGCTCCAGTCACTGGCCGTCGCACGTGCAAGCGCTCCTAGGTTTCGCGCCACGTCCCTCTCATGGCCGTGTTGCCATCGTGGCCCGCCTTGGCGAACTCCTAGTCATGAGCAGCCGCAGCCGTTGTGCAGCCACCACGCCAGGAGCACCATCGCCATGACCGCATCCCTTCCGATCCAAATTCGTCGTACACAAGGTATATCCCTCCAATTCCTTGAATCCCTAGCACCTTGAGGAGGTCCTAGAGAGCTTTGACGTGGATCGAAAGCCAATAGTTCAACGGTGCGCACGTGCGTGCCGTTTTCATCGCTGGCCGCCGTGTGCAGTCCTTCCTTGGACACCGTCATGGATGTGTCCGTGGCCAGTTCGGCTCAGAGCGCCCCATCCCAAGCACGACTAGTAGCAGCTCTGCCTCGACCTTTCAAGCCCGTGCGTTCACTATTGGGGTGGAGCCAGGCCGGCGCCTCGCCGCCGTGCGTGGCCATGGTCACACCGTCGATGCCCTGCCGATGCTCTGCTCTAGAGCCTCCCTCCTGTGCTGGCCTATTTCCGCTCATAGATTAGTGGCCCACCCACGCTGGATCAGACTTCTGGTTTGCTGGGCCACGCGCGCCACCCGCCCGTCTGGGCTGCTCGCGCCCATTCCCGAGTTGGGCCGCGTGTCGCGTCCGCTGGGCTGGCCTACGTTGCCGCCTGGGCCACTGGCACTGCTGGCGTAAGCTTGTTGGGCCGCACTCACGTCCGCACCGCCTGGGCCGGCTTGTGCCTGCGCGCCTAGGCCACTCGCGCGCCCGTTGGGCCGATCTGCTGCGTTGCTGGACTGGCATCGCGCCTGGGCCACGTATGAGCGGATTTCCGCCTTGGGCCGCTGGGCCGAATAGGTGGCCGCTGGCCATTTAGTTTTATAAAGCAAGTGTTAATTAGTTTCGGAAACAAACTTGTAAAATCAATATAAAATTGTCTGGGTGTCCAAAAATAGTGAAACCAATTTTGTTAGGCTCCTAAAATCGTGATCTACCTACTAGTATAATTTGGTCACATAGTTGGATAATATTCTTAGGAGCTATATAATTAATTTAGGATACTTAATATTGTAAAAATATAAATTTATAGGAATTGTTGTGATAAATTGGTAATAGTATTGAAACTAAAATTTTTACAATAGGCTCCTAGCAGTATTAGGTACTCATTGTAATTGTTATAGCTCTAGAATAAATAGTTTGCTAGATATATAATGATGTCCTATTGAGAATAAAGATTAAATTGATAGAATAGGATAAAGAAAGGGTTTATATAACTAAAATAATTATTGGGAAATAACGTCCTTTTTTACAACATGGATATGTAGCCTAAGTACGGTCGTCGTTAGAACGAGCTCGTTAACTTGAGTGGCGTAAATCGTATTTTTCGAGTTACGGTTGCAGTCGATTAATTATGTCTTTGCATTGCATCACATTGCATATCGTATAGGTACGGTGATGGATCAACGGATCAATTGAAGGATGATTGGAAATCCAAAGATGGTGTAATGGTATTCTCTCTAGGAGATGATGCAAGGGTTTTCTATTCAGTTGATGGTAGATGATCTGAAGATGCAGATACCAACTTTTTAATATATATCTTACCCAGGCAAGCCCCGGTGCATAACCCCTACTTTTCTGCAGTTTAAATTATATTTATGCATTAAGTTTTAAGGAGTTGAATGAAACACACTTGCATATATATATCTTTATCCTATGAGTCTTACTAGTATGACAGGATCGTGTAGATTGCTATGCTACAGGACTCCGATACAAGTCGAGTGATTGCCTGTCACTCGCGAGAAATAGAAAATATATTACTAAATTATTATCACTTGGAAAATATAAATAGTGGAAAGGAAATTGGTGACCGGACAGGAATATGGTTTGGGTATTGGTGAGTGTAAGAGGTTGTGTCGCCGTGGACGCAGGGCATAGCTTAGTTACACTGCTTTCCCTGTCTGTGTCGGTTAAGGACCGGTCGTTGCATAAGCCATCGAGGCAAGTCACAGACTTATTATCCCGAGCACATACTTGGGTATGGGCGTTTGGAAGACTTGTTGCTCTCTTGTCGTGTGTTCCGGCTCTTTTCGGACCGACTGTCAGGGTTTTTTTTAGTGAAGGAGGTCCTTGCACTGCACTGAGTCCGGGACTCAGGGGCGAGGGCTTGGAGTCCCAGTTTGGACGGGGACCTAGGACCCCAGGACAGAAGGGTGATGGGTTGGTCCTGCTTGTGCTTTGGGTACAAGCGGGGCGTGTGTTTTTGAGGTACCCGGCTGGGGACATTGATTCACGAATCGTCGGGCAATCCGGTATGGCTTGTTTCGTGTCTAGCACCGTAGTAAGAACTGGAAGATGAAAGATGGAAAAAGAAAATCTGACTGCTTACCACCTGCTTAAAAGTAGCACACGTGCTTACATAGAATGGTTAGTTAATGAACCAATGCGGCTATTAATAAAAATCGAATATAAGGACGCACGCTTAGTAATGCTTACTGCAAATGCGATAAACCCACAAGCCAGATAGCCTTGCATATCCTTGGAGTCTTTTCTTTTCTCCTGTCGGGTAAGTCTTGCTGAGTATAATTGAGTACTCAGGGTTTTTTCTCCTGTTGCAGGTGACAGGTGGATGCTAAAGCTGACTGTTGTGTGTGGATTCCTCCTGGTGGGCTCAGAGAGAATTTTCTTTACGCTGCGATCATAGTTTTTATTTATAACTCAATAAATATTTTTATAAATGAAAGTTTATAATATGTTGTCCTAGTTTACATATCAATGCTTCATCATGCCATGAATAGATATTTATTTTCGCTGCAATTCTGATCATATGTTTATATTCCGTTGTTGTACAATAATTATTATACTCTGATGTTGTATTAAAAGTGATGTAAGAAATGATTAAGAATAATATAAACTTTATTCTCTCATTTGTGATCCTAAGGATCGGTTGGAGCTGTAGTCGCGCTCTTGACTGCTCGGATGAATCAATATTGATGGTTATCAGCTCCTCCTCTCCGGGTAGCAGTGATCCCCGACAGGTACCAACCGAGTTAGCCGTCGGCACCGGATCTTATTCATGAAAAATCAATGGCTATCAACGCATTGCCCTACTGTTAGCAATGCTGGAGCGTCAAATGTGATAACATGGTGAATGGCAGTACGAAGTGAGGCCACTGTAATTGCTATGCTTGTGATGAGTCCTCGTAGATCCGATTGTGACAGGTCGAGTCACAAGGGTACGGGCAGTCTATCTTCTGGAAGGAGCTGCGGTTGAAGAACCAGTCGCCAACAGCGTTTGCTATTGTCTGCACAGGTGAGAAAAACTCCGTTAGGTTGAACATAAAATGTACTCATGCTTTGAAAGCACGAGTTAATTCAATTGGAAATGTAAGCTTCAGGGTTTTTGGTGCATTACTGTGTTTCCGAGCATGGGGGAGTCAGATGAGAGCCATAGCTCCTGCGACTCAGACTGGCAGTGCACGAAGCATGAGTTTATGAACAACCCTCTTGAGTCGGAGTTCCACTGTTCAGACACTTCCTTCAGAAAATCACCCCTGAATCCTGCACCGAATGTTGAACCACATGACTAGTTAAGCATGGACATAGCAGGCCTGTTGGAAAATGCAGACGTAATAGCACCAACCCTGCAATACCCGTAGCTGCGATGCAGAGCACTGGCCTATGTCATGCTTACAGCTATGCCATTGACCATGAGGGTCAGCAACTCCTGGCACCAAAATGTTCCTTACCTGCAGCAAGAATGTGTATATGACAACAACACCAGAAAGGTTGGTAACAATAACGGAAGACACCCATATTTACAGTTACGAAGATCCTCGAATGATAACCTGCCATGAATCATATGCTGCGTTGAGGATGAATAGAGGTGTCTGTATCTGTTTCACCTCGTTCTGGGGGAAAAAGCACTGCATCCAAAGCAAGATGTACTTTTGAGTGCGTGAAATGTGTTGCCTGGCTACAGGTGCATTGTGATGCTGCTTGCAATTTATATCTTACCATTCCTGGAGGTAACATCGAAGTGCATGAAGGCGGTAAATTCTTTGCTGACCCCTAAGCCATTTGAAAACAATGTAATCAGCTTATAGAATAACAGGTGAACAATGTATTCCGAACTTGCAAAATGAAATAAGTTTCATTTAATCAGCTGAACTGAGGCGTAGGAATCCTCTCGTTATCTTGCAATGGATGTGTTGCAATTGTCCCCACATGATATTCATCATTTATTAGTACTACAAAGGGTAAGTAAAAAGTGTGTACATGTGTTGTAACCACATCGTTGAAAAAAGCAGCAATGTACCCAACTCCAGCAACATCTTTCCTGTCAGCAAAAGGATCATATATGTTAGAAAAGCATTCCAGTGTCCAGAAAAGGCTATATGAGCCATTTTGTTTGTTCCCAGGTAAGTGCACTTTGTTTATTATAATGTGAACTATATTTTAAAGGCTCAAAAATCACATTTGTGGTTTTTCTTTTTGCTGTGGGATGGCTACTAGTGGAAGTGATATTGTCTTACTCATTAATGAAGAACCCAGCATCAGAAAGGCATTTAACTCTCGCAGCCGGCGGCAGAAGGTCATGAAATCTGTCACAGTGTAGTATGGAGGTTAAACCGCCAGCAGAACAGCCTGAAATTAGAGCCTGCCTCAATCTAGTTAGTCTTGCGAACCATTATGGTTGCCAAGAACTATGCGTGTAAGAATGCACACATTTTCAGCTTTGTCCATCCCTTTGGCAAGCAGGTCCTCCATGACAGCTTGCCATATCCTCGCACCTCTATAGTGTAGCTTTTTTGTCTAAACAAAAGGCAAAAGAGGGGAAATTAGGTGGGGCGTCATGGTAGTAGATTTTCTTGCAACATGATATGATCTGAAAGAAAAGAAGAAAAAAACACAGGATCTTTTTTTTAAAAAAAAAAAGCAGAAGATTGAGAAATCATGGAGTATGGACTCACAGGATCAACTTCTTCGACATCGCCAGTGAAAGATGAACCATCGCAGTACCGAACCTTGACCTTGTTCCAACTGTAAAAGTCTGGTTTCGATGGTTGCACAGGCATTCAGCATGTGAAGCTACAGGTCTAGGTGGTCTGAATTGCTACAAAACGAAGATGATACTGCAGTACTACAGCAGTAAAGAGAGAGTAATTCTCCACCGGGCAGCTACTACTGAAAATTCAGTACCTGGGTTGCCATCCGGCGTGTCACTCAGGATTCCGGAGAAGGCAATCTGCGTCGCCATCTCCTTGGACGACCCCAACCGCGTGCCCTTCCGCTGCAGACAGGTCGTGACATTGTTGCACCATCCTCCACCCTGCAGCAATTGAGTGCACTACTGCACTGAGTTGAACTGAACATATAAAAATAGTTGAAGCAGATCGACCATTATTCTCCTTGCAAGTTGGAAGAAGCTAACCTCGAAATGGACCAGCCAGCTGTTCTCACCGGAGCCGGAGCCGCGGGCGAGATGATACGCCGGCGCGCTACCATCCAAACACACTGGGAACGAAAACATCCATCCATCAGGCATAGACGCATCAGACCCTTCGATATCCACGGGACACCAACCGCACACTGCGCAGGACCGACGTGCTGCGGCAGGGAATGAATGAATCGGTGAAGAAGAGCAGCTAGCTGCGCTCACCTGCTCCTTTGGCCACGGCGCTTTCCACATAGGTGATGTCCACGAGTAAGCCGTCCGCTGCGACAAGCGCCAGCGCGCAGGCTACGGCACAGCACCACCAGGCGTAGAGGCTCCCGTCCGCCATCCCTGAGAAGCAAGCCGCAAGCGAGAGATGAGACGGACGGCGCGTGCCGCTGAAACCAGCCGACGGAAGCACGCATCCACCCAGCAGAACCAAACCAGCCGCTGTACTAGACGGAAACGAACCTGGACGCCGCGGCGAGTCACGGGGAGGGAAGGAGGGAGGCCGGCAGGCCAGGGGCAGAGGGCCGAGCAGAGCAGCAGAACGGGGAACCCAGTAACAGCCAGGCAACAGCGCGAAAGGTATCCCAGCCCTGCCCTTTCTCTTTTCGGGTTCCCCCCCACCGCGTGACTGGCGCCTGACGCCTGCCGAGCGTCGGCCCTTCCGCTCTCCCTTCCCGCGCCGACCGCCGGGCCGGGCGCGTCTTTTGTGCCTTCGTCCCTTTTGCGTGCCTGGTTGTTTGGCCGGGGTGCCGGGTGCGCGCGTACCCGACGCAACGATCACCACGCCACAGGGTGCCATTCAATTGCTGCCGTTTCTGTCTGTTGTCTGGAGGAGCGGTAATGGCCCGACCGCAATGCTGTACAGCGCCGTAGATGCTGTGGTGGGGACTGCGGGTAGTGAATTGAATCGCTGAGATTCGTACATGCTATGGGCTGTGCTTGTGCACGCGATCGTCATACGTGTTGCTCTAGAAGGAGAGTGGGGGTAGAGGAGGGGCGAACTCTGCTGCTTCTGAATGATTCCTGGAGGGAATGCAGGGAAGTGAAAATGTCAGGTGCTCGGCCGTGTACGCCTTGCTGAGATTCGTCACTTCCAGCCTCGTCCTCGCTGCGATATCCGGCGTCTCGTGTAATATCAACGAGGCCTTTCCAATATCCTCGCTGCCGTATACCGTACACGAATACGATAGCAAATACACCCTCGGAGACTGTGCTGGGGATCAGACAGACACGGATTATCTCCTGGAATGTCTGCCGGCCTCGGTGGCTGGAGCTCACGTGATAAGTGCCATGCTACTGTAATTTTACAGCGGAGGTGGGCCTTACCCCGTTAGGGCCTTTTGGGGGAGTGTTCGGCTGCCTAATTAATAAGCAAAAAATATTGTTCCGGCTGGATTGTCGTGAGAGAAAAATATTGTTATGGCTGGAAGACACTGTTCATGTAAACAGTGCCTCATGAGTGGGCGGGCCAGCCAGCCAGCCGAACACGCTCTTGGTTCCCACCTCCTAAATTTTAGTCAGGCAGCGTTTGGTTTGGTGGATTAATTGTGACTAAACTTGACATGTGCATGTTTAGGATGCCAAAAACGCCCCTAAGCTCCTGCCCCAGGCATTTGGCCGGCGGGGAAGGGGAGGAATGAGCATCGGCCGACGGAGAAGGGGAGGAAGGAGAACTGGCCAACGGAGAAGGGGAGGAAGAAGTGCCTGCCTGCCGGTGAGCTCCAGCGAGATCCGGTCAAGATGAGCTCCAGCGAGATCCTCTTTGTCTTCCTCCCCCTTTCCTCGCCTCCCGGTAACCACCGTAGCCAAAGAACCTGGCTGCGGCGCCGGCGGCGGCGCGTGAGATGGAGGACTGTGGCAGCGGTGCGGCCGGAGGCGGCTGCAAGAAGCCGTTCCAGCTGACGCGGTCGCTAACGTACCACCACCACCAGGGGCACGTTCGCTGACTGCACAGCGGTGCACGCCATCCTACGCGGGTTCCGCGTCGCCGAGGACGAGCGGGACGTGTCCATGGACGCCGTGCTCCGCCGGGAGCTCAAGGCGCTACTGGCCGCACGGGGACGCGCCTTCGCGCTCCCGCAGCTGTTCATCGGCAGCCGCCTCGTCGGCGGCGCAGACGAGGTACGGCAGCTCAACGAGACCGGCCAGCTCCGTCGGCTCCTCGACGACGCGGCCGGGCAGGACCTGACCTTCGTCTGCGACGCCTGCGGGGACAGGGCAATTATGAGGGGCACCACCTGTCCAGGTGGACTTTTAGTCCCTTTTAGTAAGCTTTGGGTTACTAGTTAGCTAAATATCATTTAGTCGTATTTAGTCAAAGTGTTTGATAAAAAGTTACTAAAAAAAACTAAAGCTACTAAATTTAGGAGCCGCTAGCTGAATAAAACGCCCCCTTATCCTTGACAGTAAGCGACCCCCACCCAATTATTGTCATCGCCACCAGTAGACTCTGTGGCAACGGGCCGTTCGCACCCTCTAGAATTCGGCCCAGCCTTGCTAAGGTGTGAAATCTAGCCCAGGAGCCCCGGACCCCGGTAGAACTACTAGAACAGAACCTGTATGTTGACGCCGCCACGCCATGCCGCGTGGTCGATGGCCCCGGTGGTGGTGCACCTCGGTGGAGCGCGGAAACTGGCGCCAAGAGCTGGGGACGGCGTCTCTCTCGCCGGCATCTTCGTTTTGCGGTGGTCAGTGGATTGGACATTGGAGTAGTGGCACTGAAGCCTGGCGGGGTGACGGGGGCAGGGCCGGGGCGAATCTGCAGAAAAGCGCCGGATGCCTCTGCACGGAGCACGGCACCCTTGCAGGATTCGGCTGCTCGATCTGTCGTACTGCCGCCGCCGCTGCCCACACGCTGACACGCATGTGACTAGATGCACCGTGATACCGTCACCTGCACTAATCATAAATGGCCTCATCGTGACGCTCCTCCTCCTTCGGAAAGGGTAAAAATGCTCAAGAACGGCCGGGCCGGGCGGTGGCGGCGCGTTCCGACTGTCAGCGATGTTCCGATCTGGCCAGGCGCGCGTGCGTGCTGTGTTGCGTGCTGCGTGCACGTCATCGTTGTCGTGCGAGAAGGCGCGCGGCGGATGCGTTGACGGCCGCCCTTCCTGCCAGCGCCCCCGAGCCGTGCTGAACGAAAAGACAGGGCGAAGCGGGAAGGCATCGGGGTCGCCCTACACCGACGACTTTGCCGTAGCCTGTTTATAGCCAGCGATTTATCACCGGACCTCAGCGCGTGTTTAGTTTCCACTCCAAATTCTAAAAAAAGTGCTACAGTAGTTATCATATCGAATCTTACGATACATGCATGGAGCATTAAATGTAGATGAAAAAAAACTAATTGCACAGTTTGGTTGAAAATTGCGAGACGAACGTTTTGAGCCTAATTAGTCTACGATTGAACACTATTTACCAAATAAAAACGAAAAATGCTACAGTAGCCAAATTTTCAACTTCCACCCAACTAAACACGCTGTCAGTATAAAATATGTTGGAGCAAGTTGGTAGCCCAGCAGTTCGGTCCATTTTCTGCTTCCTAGACCTGAGACGTGATTACATTACGTGAATGTAAATTACAACCAGATACTGTACAGGCAGCAGCCCAGAAGGCCAAACGTTTGCCTCTGGCCTCCGCTACAGCCTGGAGCCCTGGACTGAGTAGTCATCGTTTCATCTTTCCGATCTCCATTGCTCTAGCATTTGGCAAAGAAAATATGTTGGACCCCAGCAAGTTGGTAGCCCAGCAGTTCGGTCCATTTTCTGCTTCCTAGACCTGAAACGTGATTACATTATGTGAATGTAAATTACAACCACATACTGTACAGGCAGCAGCCCAGAAGGCCAAACGTTTGCCTCTGACCTCCGCTACAGCCTGGAGCCCTGGACTGAGCAGTCATCGTTTCATATTTCCGATCTCCATTGTTCTAGCATTTGGCAGGCGGCGCCGGTGCCTAGCGCCCAGCGGCCACTCGTTCGTTCTCTGTCTCGCGTCTCAAAGACGCTAGGCGCAAATCACAGTGACGACTTACTGGTGGCCGGCGGCGATAAACTCTCTGCCCATCTTCTGTCTGCCTGTCCAGGTACCTCAAATACCCTATTCTACAATTGCTAATTAAAACAATCTACTCCGAAATATGAGGTCTTAAGGCTTTCCACCAAAGAACGTGCTCTTTCATTCCGGCGAAATGTCAGGTATCTATCTACTTTAGTATAGCTTGCATAGTTGCATTTCAATAATCACTAGTGACTTTTAATAGTATATTACTTGCACATTAGTAATTTAGTATCTATCTGTTTTAATTTTTATTATGTGACTAATTTCATAGGTAATCAAAGCACGTTGGAAAGATTCTTTAAAAGAAAATTACCCGCATCAGGTGATAATGAGAATAATGATGAAGATACTTCAACATGAATAGTTCACTAAATATGATTGCCTAGAGTATAGGGAAAACGTGGATTGGTGTTTTTGTTTATATTGTTACCTGTTCAGATATTGCAATAAGGGACAAGGTGGGAATGATGTATTTGTAGTAGATGGTAGGCTTAGAGACCATGTAGCAACAAGGGTAATAGTTTTCATAACGGCTATGAAAAGATGCGACAAATTTTTAAAGCCCGGATAATCGATTAGTATATTATATTGTTGCAACCTATAAACTACTTATATGAGTAGTTAAGTACCGACTCAGACCCGTGACCATTTATTCTGTCTTCGCCCCCGGAAGAGTTCACGGGTCAATGTCGCTAGCGGCTAGCCGCTGCACCTGGAAACAAACAAGTGCGCGTCGCGAGATGTCCCATCGGCGGCATTCCATACGGTCATAGTACGGATCAACATGTCGGGCGACCAGACCACGGGGATCCATTCCAGGATGACGTGGCGAGCTGTACTGCCCGTGTGGACAGGAGCAAAGCCATTCACACTGCAGGGGATGTGTGAAACGGTGAATTTTGCAGCGTCGAGGAGGTCAGGAAGCGTCAGAAAGGCGATGAAAAAACACGAAAGGGAAAAAAACCGACGGCCGCTGTCTGGCTAATCCCGTCTCCCGGTCGTGTCAGACGCCCCCCACGCGGTCTCGCCTTCCACATTCACCAGCACGTACGCGTTTCCTTATGTAGTCGCGCCACGCCTGGGAATGCAAAATCTGACGGCGCGCGGGCAGGCAGGAGCGGGTGAGGCCGAGAGGGTGCTGCTGCTGCCACAGCGGGGCGCGCAGGGGCGAGGGCGCATCGCAGCTTCGGGGGCGCACGCGCAGAGATCAGCGGCGCTGCATCCCCGAATACTGAAGAGTGGTAGCGAGGAAGAACCTCGTCGGACGCTACAACAAGGTCAGTCTCTTCATCCACATCGGTTCCGTTCAAGACTGTCGAGAATCGCAACAAGGACTGGTGCCTCCATGTTTGTCATTGTAACCAACCAGTCATTTTCACCAGGGAAAACGAAACATCTGGACCAGAAGAGAAGACGACGACGACAAGAAACATGCAGAGCCAGCAGCTCCATGGGTCTGAACCGGTCGGAGCAGCCGGTAGAAAGAAGCAGAAAAGATCGGCTGATCCGTCGGGACGCGAGGAACCTGACGACGGCGGCGGCGGCGGCGACGAGCCGCCCCGACGAAGCAGAAACAAGAAGGCCGCGCAGACGTCGACGACGACGTCCGCCATTCGTGGCCTGCTGCGCGACTTCTTCGAGCAGCAGCTCCGCCTGGATGTGCAGCGTCAGGAGATGATGGCGAGGCAGGCGCAGGAGCGGCTGTTCTTCGAAGAGCAATGGCGGCAATCGATGCGGAGGATAGAGCAGGAGAGACTGATGCTGGAGCAGGCATGGGTGGAGCGCGAGGAGCAGAGGAGGATGAGGGAGGAGGACAGGGCTGAGAGAAGGGATGCGCTTCTGACAAGCTTGCTGACCAGGCTCTTGCAAGGAGATCTCTAGTCTAGGGACCTAGGATTCCATGGTAGCTCCAGCAAGAAATTAGGATAGCTTAATATATATACTAGTTGACTAGGATTGTTATGTTCATTCTTCTTCACATGGAAATAGTGTTAGGTGATTGCAGGTGAATTTTTAAGCTCTAGGTTGCATTGCAAAGTGGCATGTTCCAATATGCTGTCGTAATTGTAACTGGCTTTCTGAACATGGCGCATTTTCTGCTGGAAATCTTGGAGCCCAACAAACGAATGGACAGCAAAAACTGAACATATGTGCAAATCGAAAACTGACATGGGAATCCACCAAGCTACCCATATATCTTTCTGTTCAAGGACTGTCTAGAGTACAAGACTACAACCGCAGACGATCAGTGGGATAGATGATAGATCAATCTGGGTGACAGGTGTTAGTAGGAAAGTATGCATGACGTACCTCTAACCAAATTTATAGACTTCTCATAATTTTGATGAAGTTACAGAGCCTGTAGACTGCTTGTGAACAAAGTATGTCCTCACTCATCACTTTCTCTATCATGCCTCTGTGTATCATCATCATAATATGCATCACTATCTTGCAAGTCATCAGAACCTACATTGTGACTTTCCTCAGTAGAACTAGCAAAACTGTCCAATACATAAGGTTCAACTATTCTCCAGAAAGAGTCGGCATTGCTTCCCTGAAAACCTATCCAAAAGAATCTTCCTTTCCTCTTCACTTTACATGTTAAAGATTGTGTTTGCAAGGTTTTCACAATTCTCTCAGCACCATCAATGTTCCCGCCACTGACCTTAAGAACAATATCGCCCGATTGCAGTCTGAAGCCCCCAAACATGAACCAATATGCCAGAACCCGTGGGGAAAGCCACCTATGGACGAGTTTTGGGAGAACAGGCTGACCTTTCTGAAAGAACTGATCTGCAAAGAAACCAAAATGTGCATGAGGTATGGTTGAAAACCGATAAGGGATCTCGCTCTCAGTGTTTAGTGATCTGCGTACTGAAGGCAGCCATTCGAAGAAACGTTCATGAATATGCACCCTTAGAACTGAATGAGTATTAGAATCTTCCTGGAACTTAAAATTGACAATGTAGACCCCTTTCTGTGCATGAGATTCTATTTGAGTGCCTCCAAGGAGCAAACCAATCAAAATCTCACGCTGCTCTTCATCCAACTTCATACTCACAGGTTTTGGTGGCTTAACAACTTTCTTGCTACTGAGGAGGCCACTTTGAAGTTTCTCCAAAGAATCCATTGGTATATCATACTTCTTTTTACACATTAACTCATAAATGCTCTCAGCTTTCTGATAGTCCTCTGCTGAAAGATAGCCTCTAAGCATGATGTTGCAAGACTTAGCATTAGTACCTATCATCCCATTTTTATGCATTTCACCAAAGGTCTCCTCGGCCTTTGAGACATTCCCAATCCTCACAACTGATTCCAGATAAATGGTGTATAATATTCTATTTGGACGACATCGGCCAAGGCATTTTGTGAAAGTCTGTTCCAATTTCTCATGCATATCCATATCCAGATACAAATACATCAAGTCAAGAAAGGATGGCATCAGATGTTTCATATCACTTTCAACAAACTCGTCCATGAGTTTTTCTGCAATCTCTATCTCTCTAGCTTTTGCCATAATCTCAATAATCTTATGATATGATGCGACATTAGGAGGGATGTTCTGATTCTTCATCTCCTTGAACATTTCTAGGGATTTCATAGGCTCACCAGTGCGTGCATAAAGCTCCATTCGGCAGATATAAGCCTGCGCAGGAAGCTCACAACCACTCCGAAGAAGCCAATGCCATGTTGCCTCAGTTTCTTCAATATCCCCTTCCTTGGAGAAGGCTCTCATCAGTGACACCAGCACATCAGTGCTCTCCTCAAACCCGGCTCGCTTCATCTCGTCCCTAAGAGCTTTGATCCTGTCTCTATCAATGACATCTTGATAGCTGTGGAGCCAGATGAGCCCCACATAAATATCCTTGTGCACCGCAAGGTTACTTGTGACTATATTGTGGTAGACAAATTCAGCCTGCCTGAGATTGTGCTTCGCAGTGCCTCCTGTTTTACTGACAAGTGCACGGAACAGTGAATTATGCAGGCTGAGTCGAGGCTTATAGCCACCCATCTGTATCATCTGGTTGTAGATGGTGCATGCCTCCTCAAGAGAACGCCCCCTAGCAACACTGAGATATGCAACCACCAATATGTGGAAGGTGGATTCCGCCGGCACTCGGCCTTGCTTGATCATCGCATCAAACACCTCTCGGCACTCCCCAACCTTGCCTTCTCTGGCAAGACAATCGGCCACCCTTGTGGCTAGCGCAAAGTTGAAGCGGTACCAGTGCTGCCGTACCATCCAGCTGTACACCTGAAAGCATTTATCGAATCATGCATGTCAACCGATTGTGCCTATACAAGGGCCTGTTTAGATTCCAAAAAATTTTGCGCAGTACCCGTCACATTGAATCTTGCGGCACATACATGTAGTACTAAATGTAGACGGAAAAAAAACTAATTGCACAGTTATGTGAGAAATCGCGAGACGAAACTTTTGAACCTAATTAGTCTATAATTAGACACTAATTGTTAAATACAAACGAAAGTACTACGGTAGCCAAAATCCAAAAAATTTTGGATCTAAACGGGCCTTAACTATTAGGCGATTCACCGAACAGTTGGTGAGCAATAACTTCAGCTTGTAAGCACATAGATATACTCAATGTAAGAAGCAGTTGATCAAACAGGTAATGAGACTATTGGAGGGAGCCAGAGAGGTAAGAGTGCGGGGTACTGAACACTAACCCGGAATGCGGCGGCGTTGTGGCGGATGCGGAGGCAGTGGACGGCGACGTAGGTGGCGTCGTCCTGGGTGATCCACTTTCTCTGGGCGTTAAGGATGCGGGTGAAGGTGGAGTGCTTGTAGGCGGGGAGCTCCTTGCAGAGCCAAGCGATCCTGGACCGACGCCACTGCTCCGGCAGCTCCTCGAGCTCGAACACCTCCAGCTCGGGGGACCTCACCGCGTCCCTCTCGTCGGCGGTCGCCGCCCACTCCTCACCCTGGAACAGGCCAGCCCCGGACTCCGCCGCTTCCTCGTCCTCATTCTCGTCCTCATCCTCGTCGTCAGACTCCAGCACGAGGGCTTCCAGCGCTGACGCTGCCCTTGGACGAGACACGGCGAGACGGCGCGCGTGAAGCGGCGGGGCGGCGAGCCGGACGGCGGGATGAGGGGAAGAGAAGGGGAGCGGCAGGGCGAGAGGGCATCGCAGCGATGGGGACGGAGCGCCGCAGGCACAGGTGCAAGGAGGGGCGGTGGCCATGAACGAATCCACCGGATAGCAGCTTCTCTGCTCAACGGTCACCGCTGCACGGAGCAGCCTAATCTTTCCGCACAGCTGCAGACCTGCAGTAGACCTTCACCTTGGCTTGGCCTCTCGCTCTCGCCAGGAGCCCGCAGTCCGATTTTTTTTTTTTTTCGTTCGCTAATCTCCATTCGCACGCTCCGGGTCAAAATACAGGCATGGGAATCGGGTCTCTTTAGCTTGCTATAATGATACAGTGCGGGCATCCATTCCGTCCGGACCCGCACACAAAAAACTGGGGAACGTCTAACCAACCCACATGTGCCGCAAGCTGCTCCCGCACTCATCCTTATCCTCTCGACCGCTCACTCCTGCAGCACTCGCGCGCCCTCCGATTCTACTATTGTCCTGCCCGCGCGTCGGGATGGACACCGCATGCCACCTCGGTGTCGCCCCGCCAGCCCGCCGGCGCTCCCTCCCTCACCCCTCCGCGACCCCGTGCTCCCTAGTGACCCGGCTCCTACTCCCCCACCGGAGACGAGGACGACGGCGGCGGCTCCAACGAGGTAGGTCGGTCCTCTCAATCAGTCATATTCCCTCCTCCCTCCGGACGAGCTTGAAGGTGATGGGGCAGGGCTAGAGCAGCCTGTACCTCGAACCAATCCCATGTTGTTTGTACGTCATTTTTTGCTGTTTCTCCGTGTTGCAATTGTTTTTTTTAGGTTGCAACAGATGATTTTCGAACGTTGCAATGGGATTTTTGGTTGTTGCAGCAGATGATTTTCAAATGTTTCCATTCCCATGTTTCATGGTTTGATTTTTGCGATGTTGAGGTACTACTATTTGAGATGTTGCATTACATATGTTTCGATGTTGCAGCACATAATTTTTGATGTTGTAGTACACAATTTTCGATGTTGTAGCACATATTTTTTCGATGTTGCAGTACATATTTTTCGATGTTGCAATACATGTTTTTTTATGTTGCAGTACATAATTTTCGATGTTGCAGTACATGTTTTTCGATGTTACACTACATATTTTTTTCATGTTACAGTATTCATATTCCGATGTTGCTCTATATAGTTTTTTCATATGTTTTACGATGTTACACTTGAAGTGTTTTCGTGCTCTTGGGACATGGGGCGCGGTGGGGGAACGGGGTGACAGGGGGGGACCCATTCTATTCCCGCGGAGGGGGTGGGGGGTGGTGGAAAGGGCGCGGCGTCCGGACGTGTCGCGCGCCAGACGTTCGGGCGCTAGGATTACCGTTTCGCTTAACAAACATGTTAGCACACTGCAATTCATTCAAATTCCTCCGATCTTTATGTTTCCCTGTGTTTACCTAGGGCCTGTTTGGTAGGACTTCTTTCCGGCTCCAGCTCGTCCAAAGGAGCTCTACTGAACGTTTCGCAGAAGGAGCCGTTCTCAGTGAAAATCATAAGAGACGGAGCCATTTTAGTTTTGGAGATCAGACACCACCTTAGATGTAACTCCCTGCCGATATTTGGCGAATTTGGATAAATATAAATGAAAACATGTGTGCGGTGTGTCACTAAAGTGCAGATGGCACTATGGCAGCAGTATTTGTTCCCTCCATCTCAAAATAAATAAAATAATACTAGCTATGTATTTATATTTATTTACGTAGCTAGAATTTAGCTTATTTTAGGACAGAGAGAGTACAATACTAGAAGATAGGCAGCTATGCACAAAGGTGGCAAGGAACAAAACATAGTACTTATATAGGGGCATGCACGATAAATGATGATAAACAGATTAGAACAGAGAAAAATATTGCAAGCGCTGATAGTTGAGGATCTGAATGTCACATTCATAATTTACATACATGGTACTAGCATGAATGTAGTGCTTTTACATAGAAGGCGACCATCAACAACAAAAGCAGAGGATGGCAAAAGACAGTTGTCTTCAACTTCAAAGGCGTTGTTTTAATTTGTACAGTGTCAGACATAGCATCCAAGTTGTGAGACGTGAAGTGCTTTTGAAGCTAGGCAATATCATTTAGGCTTTCAATTGCTGAGATAACCAAATATCGATGTGTTATGAGTGTTTTCAAGAAGAAATGGCTCATGTGTTATGAGTGCTTTCAAGAAGAGATGGTTTATATAATTAGCAAAAGACAATACTGAAATTTGATTGCAACACGTGGGGCACGCCGATGCGCAAAGGGAGCGGGGAAGCCATCTCGGGCCTCGAATTTCTTCCTTGATGAGAGTTTAGTTATTACGGAAGGATATACACATGATCTCGCTCTGAAGCAAGCAATCAAACACGGCTTTAATCATTTGCAAAAGTACGGCTTTAATCATTTGCAAAAGTAGCGCGCTCCACATATAGGTCGTCAAAATCAGTGAAAAGAAAAAGATAACTTCAACTTCTCTAGTACCACGCTACATTTAGATTAGGTCACACTGTCATTTATTTGTTTCTTTTGACTCTCATGAAAACTAGGAAAATAATGTCCAGGTATGGTTTGTGTTATCACTGGCTCTTCTTGTTCTTGGCATAATAGCTCTCTATGGTAGAGAACCAATTCCATTGGAAACAAAGTGCCACAAACCGCATGAGTCCAGCGCCAATCACCTCTATGAATGCCATTAGCGGGGAGCTCTGCGGGGATAAACCAGCAGTGGCTACAGCTAACATTGTGCCCTCAAAATTGCAGGGGACAATGAATTTTGCAGATTTGATGCCGTCCAGAGCCTTGTTGGCAACATCATCGGCCTTCATTCCACCAGAGGATCCTGCCATGATGTTTGTCAATTCTGGCCTCCTCTTGTGCTCTGAAATTAGGCAAACCACATGCTCAGCGTTCAGTAACAAAATGTGTAGACTTAGGATGCCAAGCTTAGTGACAATTTTTCACTCTGCCCGAAACATGCACTACCGAAAAGAAATGAGATCATACTATGAGCCATGCGCAGAATGAAACAAAAGGGAGGGTAAAATATTCACTGTAGCAACTACTCCTATGAGCCATGCACCGAATGAAACAAATGAGAATGTAAAATATTCACTATAGCAACTATGAGCCATGCAAGGAATGAAACAAATGGGAGTGTAAAATACTCACCGTAGCAGCATTCTTTGGTCTACGATTTTTAAAATACTGATTTACACTAGCGGATTCTGCTCATTTGTTCGGCTGATTTGTTGTGAGAGTAAAACATTGTTCCACGACTGATTTGTATGGATTAAGGGGGTGTTTGGATCCAGTGACTAAAATTTAGGAGGTATGTCGGGAGGATGTTGCATGAGGTATTTAGATACTAATAAAAAAACAAATTACATAATCCGTCAGTACTCCACGAGACGGATTTTTTAAGCCTAATTAATCCGTCATTAGCACATGTTTACGGTAGCAAAACATTGTCAAATCATAGACTAATTATGATTAAAAGATTCGTCTCGCAAATTAGTCGCAAACTATGCAATTAGTTCGTAATTAGTCTATATTTAATACTCCATGCATGTGTCCAAACATTCGAGGGGACAGCGACTAAAATTTAGGAGGGGCAACCAAACACCCCCTAAAGCCGGTTTATAGCTCAAGCGAACAGAGCCTAGTGTTGCTGATTGCTGAGATCAGTTTCTGAAGTGAGTAATAAACAATATTTTCATTAAAAGGTAGCCCTGATATTTTCAGTTTTGCCAAGTTGAAAAGCTTGACTGCCATATCGAAGAGGATAACTCAAGCATTCATGGTTTCACTTGTTAGTTGCTACCGAAGCAGACATGGACTAAAATGTAGTTGGCCAGTTCATAAGCAACACATACCCTCTTCAAATCCCGGAGTCTCAGTGTCAGGAGGGAATATCAATGAGACATGAATGTTGTCCGCAACGACCTCATGCTGCAACGCCTCACCCAGTCCACGAAGAGCGAACTTGCTCGCTGAGTACGCGGTGTAACCATAAATACCAACCTGCAGCAAAGATGTTACCAACAAAAAGATTAATCTCCCAAGCGAGCAGCATTACATCGAACACCTTAGCTGCATGGCAGGCAAGGCAGCGAACGACTTCTCGCGGTGTCTACCTGGCCGGCCTGGGAGGACATGATCGCGATGGACCCAGGGAGGCGCGTCTCGCGGGTGCGTGCCTTCATGGCGGGAAGCGCGGCCTTGATGAGGTGGAAGGTGCCCATGAGGTTGATGTCCACCATCCACTTGATCTCATCCATGTCCTGCCTCTCGAGCTCCTGCGGCACGAACACGCCGTGGTTGCAGACGAGGACGTCGACGGGGCCGGCCTCCCGGAGCGCGCGCGCCACGGCGTCGGCGTCCCGCACGTCGGCCGCGTGGACGCCGACGTCGTCGCGGCCCGAGTCGCGCTGGATGGCGGCGCGCGCATCCTCGAGGCGGGCGAGGTTGCGAGCCAGGATGGAGACCCGCGCGCCCTCCCGCGCCGCGGCCGTGGCCATGGCGAGCCCGATGCCGCTGGACCCGCCCGTGATGAAGACGTGGCGGCCTTTGAGCGGGATCTGCGCGGCGCGGGGCCGCGCAAGGAATGCGAGCGCGGCGAGTAGGCCGGCGGGCGGGACCAGGAGCAGGAGGAGCGCCGCGGCCATTGCGATGGGAGTCTGTTGGCGGCTGCTAGCGGTGGAGTTGTGGGGCCGTGGTGGGGTGCGGGGCTGGATCGGGGTGGCGGGGTTAAGAAGGACGACGGGCCAGCCGTCGGAGTGGACCGGGCGGGGAAGACAAACAGATTGTCAGATCTGGGAAGAACGGCGATGCCACCGAGGCTTTGAAACGAGGGAGGGGAGCAGAGGACTAGACACTCGCCTGGACTCTCCGAGGGCGGAGTACTGCCCGTGGTCGATGAGCGTAACACGAGGGGTTGTGGACTTTTGGTCGATGAGCATCCGAGGGCCGCGATGGCCGAAGTTGACCGATGAAATGCCAAGTGTGACTGACGAATTCACGACCGGGCCGCGGCGCGGCCATCCATGTTGGACACTTGGACGGGACAAGTAGCCATGTTCCATAAGGAAACGGGAAAATGGAACATAAAGATAAAATGATTTTTTTTATGCTATGAAAACGTCAGGAGATCCGAGAGAGGAGATCATGGTCTTGTTACCGGCATTTGACGAGACAAGGCAATCAAGGATCATAGAGAATGACAAAGCTAGGACACTGGCAGCGAAGTTTGTTGGTTAGAACTTGTGCATAATTATTAGAGAGGCGGATGGCTGGGTCCTTGGCGTAGGGGGTGCAAATGATCTTCCAAGCAATGACTTCACGAAGGGAGTGACATCAAAAGATGCCACCATTGCTTGTCCGGGATCACCCATTTGGGTTTCACCCGGAGATGAAACTCAACAAGATGGAAGATGGTAACTTGACGATGCCTCCAAGAAGGAACATGACGCACAGCGGGCGCCATCGTCGGCATCGGTGACAAGCCGAGCAAAACTTTCGTCAAGAAACCACCGTAACATTCAAGTAGCGCAGCGCCCGTAGCATGCAGCCACAAGTGTTGAGCATCAGCAATGCCTTAGTGCAACCAACGTCGCCTCGTCTGGCCTCCAGAGGTGACGCGCCGACGTTGCATACACGCTGTCACCGTCTTCGCGTACAAAGACATGACAGATGTCGGCGCACCGCCCAAACAGCGCTCTACCCTCCCCCGTCAGAGGCAGCGAAGGCTCTCACCGGCCTAAGAACAACCAGAGAGTGCGGCACAGATGGGAGGGCGCCCACGGACACACAGCCCCGCCGCCGGCAAGCCCACGGCCAAACTAGCGCACCACAACGTTGTTGGACCCCTGCTGTCGACAAAAGATGCTCGGCAGTCCACCGAGGGGTATCCCACGATGGTGGATTTGTCGTAGAGGTGAGCGAGATCATGAGCGAGATGGTAATACAAGCACCAAGACATAAGATTTAGACAGGTTCGGCCGTCAGTATGATGTAATACCTACATCTTGTGTTCTGATGTATTGCATTGAGATGTATGGATCGTGTCCACTAGGAGACCCCTGCCTCTCCTTATATAGTCTGGAGGGATAGGGTTACAAGGAAAATATCATATTTGGTACTATACAATAGCTTGCGGTGCACGCCGAGCAGCGCCGTGCACGCCTTGATCTTGTGGGCTGGGCCACCTCTGATGGTGCGGCCCATGTCTTGTCTTGTGGATACCGGGGGTCATACCCCCACAGCTAGTCCCTAAGCCTAACAGTAGGTGACGTAGTCACGTGGTGCCAGGGTCAGAAAGTAGAAGACCAGCCGACCAGACAGCCAGTCCCGAGGCATAGCCTCGAGATAAGAACAAGCACATTCACCGCAAGGTGAAGTGTGCCCACTTAGTCCCCGAGCCTGCTGGAAGATGAAGAATGAATCTTGTAGCAGGGTCAAAGAAAAAGAAGTCTGAAAGCTTGCTGACGTCGTCTGACATGCGCGTATCAAGACCCCAAACGTGCTGCCCAAGATCAGCACCCTGATCCGAACAACATGGAGCAGCTTGATAGCACACCGACGAGATGTAGCAAGATCCGACCACCAAGGGAGCACCGAGGAGTCCTCGACGTCGCTGGCGATATCCGAGCATCGAGGAGCGAGGAGTCCCAGGCATCGCTGGTGATGTTCGAGCACCGAGGAGCGAGGAGTCCCCGGCGTCGCTGGCGATATCCGAGCATCGAGGAGCGAGGAGTCCCCGGCGTCGCTGGCGATGACCGAGCACCGAGGAGCGAGGAGTCCCCGGCGTCGCTGGTGATGTCTGAGCACCGAGGAGCGAGGAGTCCCCGACGTCGCTGGCGATGGCCGAGCACCGAGGAGCGAGGAGTCCCCGGCATCACTGGCGATGACCGAGCAGCGAGGAGTCCCCGGCGTCGCTGGCGATGTCCGAGCACCGAGGAGCGAGGAGTCCCCAGCGTCGCTGACGATGACCGAGCATCGAGGAGCGAGGAGTCCTGGGCATCGCTGGCGATGTCCAAGCACCGAGGAGCGAGGAGTCTCCGGCGTCGCTGGCGATGACCGAGCACCGAGGAGTCCCCGGTGTTGCTGGCGATGACCGAGCACCGAGGAGCGAGGAGTCCCCGGCATCGCTGGCGATGACCGAGCACCGAGGAGCAAAGAGTCCACGGCGTCGCTGGCGAGGTCCGAGCACCGAGGAGTCTTCGGCGCAGCTGGCGACGTCCGAGCAGGGAGGAGTTTCCGGCGTAGCTGGCGACGTCCGACCACCGAGGAGTCCTCGACGCAGCTGGCGATGTCCGAGCAGCGAGGAGTTTTCAACGTAGCTGGCGATGTCCGACCACCGAGGAGTCCTCGACGCAGCTGGCAACGTTCGAGCAGCGATGAGTTCCCGATGTAGCTGGCGATGTCCGACCATCGAGGAGTCCTCGGCGCAGTTGGCGACGTCCTAGCAGCAAGGAGTTCCCAGCGTCGCTGGCGATGACCGAGCACCGAGGAGCGAGGGGTCCCCGACGTCGCCGGCGATGTCTGAGCATTGAGGAGCGAGGAGTCCTCGGCGTCGCTGGCGATGACCGAGCACCGAGGAGCGAGGAGTCCCTGGTGTCGCTGGCGATGTCCGAGTACCGAGGAGCGAGGAGTCCCCCACGTCGCTGGCGATGTCTGAGCACCGAGGAGCGAGGAGTCCTCAGCGTCGCTGGCGATGACCGAGCACCGAGGAGAGAGGAGTCCCCGACGTCGCTGGCGATGTTCGAGCACCGAGATGTCCCCGGCGTAGCTGGCGAGGTCTGAGCACTAAGGAGTCTCCCGCGTAGCTGGCGACATCCATACGGTGAAGTATGCCCATTTAGTCCTCGAGCATGAAGAATCCGAGCACCGAGGAGTAACCAGCGTAGCTGGCGATGAAGCACGAGCGATGAACAGTCTGGTCAACTGGTCGGCGGTGAAGTGGGCATTGAGTAGAAGCAACCGGCGAACAGTCCAAGTCCGAGCACCAGGTGGTCCGATCACCTGGACGATGATCCTGTAATACAAACATGTAGAACGGGTAGTACATGATGTAAAAATATATGAACTCCAGAGAAAAAAATAGCGTATGTAGCTTGACGATCAGTTGGAGCGAAGATTTATTTAATATAAACCGCCTGAATAGTTAGTGTGTAGCTGAGTCTCCAGCCCTAGCTAGCATGTTAACCATAACGCGGAGCGTGGAGCCCATGCACGTGTAGGAGGAACAAGCGTCGCTAAGGAGCCGCCGCCGACCACCTATAACGCAGAGGGCAGACGCTCGTGCACGTGTAGGAATGAGCTAGAGACAGGGCCGTCTCTGGAGGCGTCCGAGCATCAACAGGACTATTCGGACGTTCGGAAAATCGTTTGGAGAACAAACATGGAGAAAACAGCTCGGAGAAACGTTATGGCGATATATGGAGATTGGAGAATATTTAGAAAAATATTAAAACGTGACTTAGCTTTAGACAGAAAGTCTGATCGGCGACATACGGTGTTATCTGGTTGGCGTTGACGGTGAGCATTTGGCGGGTGGTGTGTTGTCAGTGAAGACGACCTCAGAGGTGGTTCCGAGATCAGATCTGCTGTCGCGGGGGCTGGTGTAGCCAACGATGAATCGTCGTCGTGGACCGACATGGATCTCCACAAGATTGACGACGAGAACGCGTTGTTGATTTGAGGTCCATCTGACTCGCCATGGGATCAAGCACACACCTCTACCTAGCGCGCCAACTGTCGACAAAAGATGCTCGGCAGTCCACCGAGGGGTATCCCACGATGGTGGATTTATCGTAGAGGTGAGCGAGATTAGGAGCGAGATGGTAATACGAGCACTAAGACACAAGATTTAGATAGGTTTGGCCATCAATATGGCGTAATACCTACATCCTGTGTTCTGATGTATTGCATTGAGATATATGGATCGTGTCCACTAGGAGACCCTGCCTCTACTTATATAGTCTGGAGGGGCAGAGTTACAAGGAAAGTATCATATTTGGTACTATACAATAGCTTGCGGTACACGCCGAGCAGCGTCGTGCACGTCTTGATCTTGTGGACTGGACCACCTCTGATGATGCAGTCCATGTCTTATCTTATGGATACCGAAGGTCATAACTCACACCTGCAAAAACGCGAAGAAGAGACACGGGCACACTGCCCCACCGCCGGCTTGCCCACGGCCGAACAGCGCGCCCCGTCCCGAGGCGGCTCCCTTTCGAAGGTGCTAGGACGAATGTCTAAGTACGCACTGGCATCAAAGACTAGGGTCCAGTTTAGTTCCCTCCAAAAATGCCAAATTTTTCAAGATTCCCCGTCACATCGAATCTTTGGACGCATGCATGAAGTATTAAATATAAATAAAAAATAAAACTAATTACACAGTTTAGACGAAATCCACGAGACGAATCTTTTAAGCCTAATTAAACTATGATTGGACACTAATTGCCAAATAACAACGAACTGCTACAGTGTCATTTTGCCAAGAATTTCGGCATCTAAACAGGCCATAGGCAGGTGTCCATGGTTATGCGGCCCTCGGCCCGCCAACGAGGTCTCAAATATCCATCTAATACATTAATCTAGTGATTATCATACTTTATATGGATATGAAGTTTTATACTCAAATGGAGAAAATGAAACATAGGTTTTCTAGAGTACTAGCCCTTTAGTTTTTTTATAAGGTCATTTAAAAAAAATCGATCTAGGGAAAGACCTATGACACCATACTAAAAAGAAAATTCTCACCGGGTGCAGGTTGACAAACTTTGATAGCCAGTTACTTTGGACTTGCCACTAAGCATCCGTGACACATGCCTGAGGCCATGTGCATCTTGCTGAAATAACACAGACGTTTACACGTATAACTCAGAAACATGGCCGATGAGGATGTTTTTTAACTAGGTTTGTTTTTAATTCACTCATCCCACTAGACTATAGACCTAAGGTGTTACTAAATCTCACGTGACCATTAGGCTACAGACATGTTCACAAGGATATGAGGTTTTAAACTTGAAACATTGGTTAATATGTCTGATCTTGTCCATACTTCTATTTTCGTGCACCATTTGATGTAAATTACATCAGGTTTGGTTGGTTGGATTTCAAGAGGGTGTTCGGCTGGCTAGCTTGGTTGGCTGGTGCTGGCCAGCCCTGTAACGTCCCGCCTCTACAAGGCCGGCCCGCTTACATCTGGTAGCTGACTGTTCTCATAGATCCACACAAGTCTTTTCTGCGTACTTTGTCCTCACTCATGCGCACCCGGGAAGGACATCCCGATTGGTCACCCATCCTAAAATTGCTCTAGACCAAGCACACTTAACCTCAGAGTTCTTTAGAGATTGGCTTCCGGGAAAAAGTTGTAACTTGTTGGTATGAGTATCCTATTAATCCTATTAAGCCCTGGGCCAGGATGTTACATCCTCACCCCCTTAAGAGACCGACGTCCTCGTCGGTCAATTCCAAGCCAGGAACGTCCCCTCTTGGCCACATCCATGTGTCCAGTGCCAATACATATGACATGCTTTGTGACCACTCTAGGACCACTTCAACCATGCGCACCATGCCTGCGCAACTACGACACACGCGCATGTGAAACCGTGAGAGTCGGCTCTGATACCATTCTGTAACGTCCCGCCTCTACAAAGCCGGGCCCGTTTACATCTGGCAGCTTTTCTAGGACATAGACTGCCCTCACAGACCCACACAAAGTCTTTTCTGCGCACTTTGTCCTCACTCATGCGCACCTGGAAAGGACTTCTCGGTCGGTCACCCATTTTGAAATTGCTCTAGACCAAGCACGCTTAACCTCAGAGTTCTTTAGAGATTAGCTTCCGAAAAAAAGTTGTAACTTGTTGGTATGAGTATCCTATTAATCCTATTAAGCCCTAGACCGGGATGTTGCATCCTCATCCCCTTTAATAGACCAACGTCCTCGTCGGTCAATTCCAAGCCAGGAACGTCCCCTCTTGGCCACATCCGTGTGTCCAGTGTCAGTGCATATGCCATGTTGTGTGATCACTCTAGGACCACTCCAGCCATGCGCACCATGCCTATGCAACTACGACACACGCGCATGTGAAACCGTGAAAGTCGGCTCTGATACCATTCTATAACGTTCCGCCTCTACAAAGCCGGGCCCGCTTACATCTGGCAGCTTTTCTAGAACATACACTGTCCTCACAGACCCACACAAAGTCTTTTCTGCGTACTTTGTCCTCACTCATGGGCACCCGGAAAGGACTTCCTGATCGGTCACCCATCCTGAAATTGCTCTAGACCAAGCACGCTTAACCTCAGAGTTCTTTAGAGATGGGCTTCCGGAAAAGAAGTTGTAACTTCACATGAACAATATCTTCTAGCCAGAATAGTATTTTTCTCTCACAACAAACCAGTCGGAACAGTATTTTAGCTTTCTTTTTCAGGCCAGCCGAACAGCCTGCAAGCTGTTAGCCAACGAGTAGTTTTTTGTTGCTAGGTGGTTAGATAAATAGAGCCAGGCAACCAGCCAGTAGTTTTTGTTAGCTAGATGGTTGGATGGTTCAATGAATATAAGCTATTGGTTGGTTTATTTAAATTACATAGAGTTATTTTAGCTCTTAGCTCTAGCTAATCTAGATATAGCCATAATATACTCATGAGCCAATGCAATTCTCTGGATAGCCAAAAAAAATGACTTTCTTGTGTACCACTAAAATTGTTAAATTCTCTTGTGCGCCACTTCGACAAATTTTCATTCCTTCCATGTCACTACCGCCACGGCGCCACGTGGGTGTTAAGTTGTTATGGAAAAGAGAGACTTGCCCCTCCAATTAAACAAAGTAAAATTTTGCTTATTTGCTTGGTTTTCATTACAGGTTTAGATCAGATTAACATGACAACAAAATAAGTGGAACATGGGCGCTTGAGATCATGCCACTATGACAAAATTTGCATACGGTATTTGATTAGTTTTTCTGCTAATCAAATTTTATTTACACAATGGAACCAAAAGATACATTACTGTCATTCAAATTACGTGACTAACTTTTTATAGTAATTTACCCAGTATGCATGCATAAAAACACACATCTAGAGGTTGCGGCGCACACTCGGCGCTCTCTACTTGATGACAATACTTGTCGCGGCACGTCAGTTCAGTACACTCAAACTCTAGTGCCTCACCCGGCTGCCTTTGCACCCAATTCACCACCTCAATGGCTCGATGGCCGTGTTACTCCCGACGAGTGTCCATTCCCCTAGCACCATGAATGACTTACAATTTAGGATGAAGGGAGTGTAAATTATGTCATTTTAACCCGTTAACCGGTGATGTTAGTCTAGTTGGAGCAACATTGTCAACCGGCAACAATGCCTCTCCCGTGAATATTTACCTCAAAATAAAATAACAGAACATGACAACAGTGGCAAGGAAGGGAGAAAATTTTGCTGCAGTGGAACACACAAGAGAATTTAATATTTTTCAGTAGCACCGAGAGAATTAGCTCTATATTCATTGATTGAAATAAAAGAACTAATCGCTTTTTTGAAAGGAAAAGGGTTTGAACCGGTGAAGAGTTTGAATCCTAGCCACGAGTCATAATTGGCCAGAGATCTCTCTCTTTTAGTTAGGCTCTTCCAATCAATGTTTTTTTCTAAACACTAAACGGTAAACAGTCAGTTACCTACCGTTTAGCCATTATTTAGGCTAAATAGTCCATTAAACAGGTTAAACAGGGTAAACGGATGATTAAATGGAAACGGAGCACCATCATGTAGCGTTTACACGATGTTTAAGCAGGCTAAACGTAGCAATACACGACACTGGACCTACGTACTCATGGACCCATCAATACCGAGCCCGGTACATCTGGAGCTACAGCCCGTACTAGGTAGAACTGGATCCTCCAAGCGACAGTGGCTGGGCCACGCCGATTGTCAAGCCCACCTGCCCGGTCGCCTTCGTTCCTCAGTAGCAGTGGTGCCGTGCAAGCTGCCAAGTTTGGCTCACATGCTATGCTGCGCGGTCTTACAAATCGTCACGGCAACTCGCACGGCTTGGCTGAGACCTGAGAGCTTTCGTCCGCGAAAGCGAGGGACGGCCATTGGCACGTCGAGCGTACAATGTCACTTCGCCGGAGCCACCTACAATGCCACGGCGATTCGGCGATGACAAGAAAGGCTTATGACGTGTCGACCAAATGAGTCCCGGCGTGGGAAACAGTACCCTACCCTCCAAACAAAGAGGGCCTGCGGTGGGTGGGGAGGAAGGACAGGGGTCAGGGGGGCACGGCACGTCTCGATCAATACAAAGCCTGTTCGCTTGCTCGTAAATGATCGTAAATTTCCAGCCGGGAATAGTGTTTTTCTCTCACACCAAACCAGCCAGCAGTAAATAATCCGCGATACGATACGACCTCCCGAACAGGCTTTGCAGTAAATAATGGAAGCCTGTGAACTGTGAATCTGAAATATCTCGACGAGTGGTAGACAATTATTTGACATGTCATGGCAATTGGCAAACATGTCCCAGGAGACTGTTCATTCTGGTACAGTGGTACAGATAAGTAGACGGCGATGGGGCCACGGATCTACATTATTGGACTTGGCAGAAGCGCTTTGACAGTAACTTCTCCTCCTTGGTCTCCTACGCTGCTCCAGGCTTGCGACAGGTGATGATGGTGAATTTGATGAGCCCCTTCTTGTAACCTTGGATCATCAGCGGCATCACCATCGCCCCTCTGATCGTCTTCCATCCTTGAGACAGAGACAAAATTCAAGGCCAAACCGATTAAGGTCCCGATCGGTTCAAGACTTTTGCAGTTTGCTGCAGTGCATACTCAGTAACAGAACCTTAACAAGATGGGTGGGGGAGAATTAAGTTGCATACCGCTCGTTAGCAGAGAGGTGAGGCCCTTCCATGTTAGTGCCGATTTTATCACAGCGGGCCAAAACGGGGCCACGTTCTCCGACCAATCAGCTGTCTTGATATCCTGGCACCACATGCAACAACGAAAACAATCTTTTTATATGATATATTGATTGATATCACATAGGCAAATTGCCAATTTGGTGTGGTCCGCTAGTAGGTGGATAGAGCATTCAAGGCAGTCAAGATCTTGACGACACAGATTTGTATGCAAGGTAAATACAACAAGATCTTTCAAATCCAATCAGAATTCAGAATACAACCAGTTTTTACCTCAAGAGACAGTGACTTGGCGATGTTCACATAGTCTGAAGGTGAGCACCAGTCCGGGAGGTAGTATGCATCGCAAATCCTCTTCAGGAGGCTCAGTTCATCGGGTTTCAGCGAGGTTTCAGATGGTTCGAGGTTCCTATGGCACCATGTCACGATGATTATCGTCCCTCCAGGAGCCGCGACGCGTGCCAGCTCACTGACAAACTAATACGAGAGTCAGGTAAGAGTTCAATAGCCAGTATTGCTGAGAAAGAAATCGAAATCATCAAAAAATATTCATCTAGGAATTGGGTTGAACCTGTCCAATGCTTATAGTGTCAACGATCTAATTCTGGTTCAGGTTGTTCGACCAGAATTAAATGATTACCTTTCTCTTGTCCTAGATGAATAGATTACCTTTCTCTTGTCCGGCATGTGCTCGCCACTCTCCATGGACCATACCAGATCGAACTGCCCATCAGGAAATGGTTGCTCCAGAGCATCAGCAACTTGCAGAATAACCTGCTTCATCACGCCGGCCGCCGGGGTGGAGGAAGGGGGAAGACGTTAGAAACCGGCGGATATAGTCAGTCTCAGTCTCAAGGGTAGCTGTATAGGTAATTCACCGATTGTAAACAATTTGCAAGAGAGGTAGGAGTAGGAGCAGTGGGCACCTGATCCGACAACCCCTGTGCTGCAGCGAGAGCATTTCCTCTTTCAGCTTGAACAGGGCTCAACGTGATCCCCTTGCACTGCGCTCCGTATTTCTTCGCCAAGTACCTTGAGCTACCACCAATTCCACATCCAACATCTACTATGTTTTTTGGTGCCTTCTCCGGATCATCTGCACGCAAAAATAAACAGGAAACCTAGTAAAACATGAACTCTGCGTTGGGTGCATCTACATGAGGATGGAATTGTGATTCCCAATTTTACTTTGACAAAGTAAATACACATGTATACACACACATATAACTCATCCCTGCCAATGAAAGTACACCCATACTATCTCTATGAACGTCTTCGAGAGACCAAACCAGCAATATCTCGGAATTGCTTTGTTTGTTACTTCCTCCGTTCTAAATTATAAGTCGCTTTGACTTTTTTTCATATATTTATTTTGCTATGCATCTAGATATAATAATATATCCAGATACATAGTAAAATAGATGAACCAAAAAAATCAAAGTGACTTATAATTTGAAACAGATACAGATACAGTAGTCATTACTTGTTCTCGACATAAACATCGCTGTCGATAAACAAATGGTTAGTTGAAAAGGTGAGTACATCTGTACATATACCAAAACAAATCATAAACTTGTACTTTATCGGTGGAATTCACTACAAGAAACCTAATTAAGTGAACTAGGTTCAGTTTGCTATGATTATTACTCTCTATGCTCAATTCGCTATGAATTATAACTATTGCTCTTTTTTGAACATCCAATGGATATAGCCTCTCTAATCAGGCCTTGTTTAGATGTTATTCAAATTCCAAGTTTTTTCACTCTCTCTTCATCACATCAATTTTTAGCCGCTTGCATGAAGTATTAAATGTAGGTAAAAAAAATAACTAATTACACAGTTTAGTTGGAAATCACGAGATGAATCTTTTGAGCCTAGTTGGTCCACGATTAGACAATATTTATCAAATAAGACGAAAGTGATACTATTCATCAGGTTCAAAAAAAAATTTACAAAATGAACAAGACCTCAGTGTTGGTACTCGTAGGCTCTAGCTGCAACAAGAGAGCAAAAAATACATCCAAGATTGATGCGCAGCCGTCCAATCCATCATGAATGCATAACGCATGAGTCCGCAGTCGAGCCGTAGAATCGAGAGCACGCCTCTCGGGCAGCAGGTAGCAAGTCTCTATCGCACCACTGTTTCAGAAGGGCCTTGAGATAGATAGGACTTGTTTAGATCACCTTCAAATTCTAAGTTTTTTCACTCTCTCTCCGTTACATCAATTTTTAGCCGCTTGCATGGATCATTAAATGTAAATAAAAAAAATAACTAATTGCACAGTTTAGTTGGAAATCACGAGATGAATCTTTTGAGCTTAGTTGGTCCACGATTGGACAATATTTACCAAATAAAACGAAAGTGCTACTATTCATCGGTTTGAAATTTTTTTCAATCTAAACGTGGCCTAAACAGATTACACAGTCGTCGTTCCATCTCAAGTACTGTACAGTACATTTCTGCCAGCAATCCTAACTCGAGACCTTGTTTAGTTCTCAAGAGTGCACTATGCAAAAAGAAGATTCCCTGTTATATTAAATTTGTGGTACATGCATGGAGTACTAAATGTAGACGAAATTAAAAATTAATTGCACAATTTACTTTAACTTTGCGAGATGAATCTTTTAAACCTAATTAGTCAATATTTAGACAATAATTCACAAATACAAACGAAATGTTACCCTAGAGAATCATGCATTGCCGAACTAAATGTGCCCGAGCTCAGTTTTCCGCACACAAACCGAAGGCGACCGACACGGCCAAGGATCGGTCATCAGATTTGTTCCCGTGCCAACGAATCGACGATCGCAGGAGCAAGCAAGCAAGCGAACAACCGGAGTACAGTATACCGGATAAAGTGCTTCGCGAATGTTGGGAATTTGACTATGGTTGCACTTTCGTTTTTATTTGGCAATTAGTGTTCAATCATGGATTAATTAGGCTCAATACATTCGTCTTGCAATTTCCAACCAAACTGTACAATTAATTTTTTTCATCTATATTTAATGCTCTATATACGTATCGCAAGATTCAATGTTACTGTATCACTTTTTTAGAATTTGGTTGAAACTAAACCAGCAGTGAGCAAGCAAGCGAAGGAACAAACAGCGTGCAGGCCTCGTGCCGTGAGCCCGTGAGTCGTTTTTTACTTGTGTACTGCTACTCCTTTATTTATTATATTGCAGAGAAAAGGCTGGGCCGTTTGCTAGCTTTGTGAGCCGGGACCGGGGATTGGCCGGCCGTTTTCAACCAATCAGGAAGCGATAAACCTGGACGATCCCGGTGGACACAAACACAAGCGTACGACCAGGACATGCGGGCGTAGACGCACCTGGGGATGGGACGGCGGCGAAGGCGAGCGCCTCCTCGATCATGCGGATCTGGGCGCGGCGGTGGTCGTCCATGGACGCGGCCTCGCCCGAGTCGTAGAAGCCGTGGTGCATGTGGTCGCCCCAGATGTTCTCCCACAGCCCCGACGACTCGTCGTACAGCCCCGCGATGCCCTCCTTCAGGCCCGGGGGCGCCGGCGCGGGGGCCTGAGCCGCCGTCGACGAGGCCATCGGACGCAGGCTGACGACGCCGCCGCGTCGGCGGGGGCCGGAGCGGGAGCGGCACGGGACGTGTGAAGGGGCGCGGTAGTAGTGGCTGCCGCGGCGGCACGCTGGGGGGCTCGTGGAGAATTGGGAGCAGTGGAGCAGCGCCGCGTGAGCCATTTGCGGCGCCGGGATGCACGGTATTTAAAGAGGCCAGGGCGAGGGCCGAGGGGCGTGGGCTGCGCCGGTTCTGGGCGCGCACTGTTCTACAGTACTACTGGTAGTCTAGCGAGGAGTATATCGGTAAAGCAGAGGTACCAGCAGGCAAGCGAAAAAAAAAGAGGTTACCAGCAGGCAACGGCAGGGAAAAGGACAACGTGATGTCCATTGAATAGTATGTCCCTAGCGCGCGGCCGTGTGCATTTCCAGGAAAAAAACGTGAAATGAAAGTCCTAAAATTATTCAATTCCAGGTCTTAATCAAACTCCCATAAAAAAAGTCTTAATCAAACTACAAAGAGTCTATTTGGTACTGCCCTGACTTTAGCCTTTTATGATTCTTGACATAGAGCTACGCCAAACGACCATCTAAAAACAGCTCTTTGCAAAGAGGTCATAGAGCAGCGAAAACGTAGCTTCTTTCTACTACTACTAATAAATTTAACACAAAATGCTATAAAATTGTTACTAGAGTCGTTTTTACCGATGTTTTCTAAAATGACATTAGCTCCACGAGAGGAGCCGAAACTAGAGCCATTTTAGAATGAGCCGAAGCCCTACCAAACTAGCCTTAAGTTTAACAAGTTTATAAAGAAACTAATATCAATATTTATAACATCAACTATAAATTTATATGTTATAGTAAATCTAGTGATATTTATGCATCATACACGTGATTGTGCACACACGATATCAGACTCGCCATAATTTTTTTAGCTACCACGCAAGGAAATTGAGCTTCGAGCAGACTAGGTGACGAGGACATCACTCCTTCGGATATACCAGCTGATTCTCCAACCGTCATGCAAGGTCCAATGACCCGGGCTCGAATGCGTCAACCCACTTTAGAGGTGAGCTCGTTCTTAAGCAATCATTTTTATACTTTTGAGAATAGACTACTACCTAACGATGTTATCTTGCTAAGAAACATTGGAAAGGGTCATGAAGGACTTAGAGGAAGAGGTGGAGGCGTTGATGACCAGCAAGGACATTCAACAGAAATCGGAGGCCCGGTCCAACATGATTTCGAGTCTGCTTCGGTCTCTAGGACCAGTCTACCTTAAACTAGTCACTCAGGACGCATCCGGACTCCGTTTTTGACAATCCGCATATGGTTGGAAAACTAATTTGATAAGGAAGTCGATCCAATTGGTCTCACATTAAAAGCCCTTCAGAATCAACAGAAATCTTCGAAACAAGTCAGCATACAGAATCTGTCAAGGTGCTGCGACACCGTCATTTGGTCTGTTAGACCGCGTATCGTGTTTGGGCCCATTAGGGGGCGCGTTCAGGGTAGGCGATGACCCTAAGACCTTTATAATCATACACCTCCGCCGTCATTAGGTTTTGGATTTTGCTTAGATTAATCTGTCAAGAACAGTTTCACCGTTCATCGGTTTGTGAGACTCCAACTTCGTGAGATTAATCATTCATCTGCAATTTGGTTGCTTTCTTTCTTGTTCTTGCTTGTGTTCTTCATTGTGCAGGCAAGGATTAGCCTTCTTGGCAAGGTCAACTGGATACGTGTCTTAGTTGATAACCAGAGGAGTTGTAGTGCTAAGATTGCAGGGTTCGATCTTTTGATCTGAAGCCGGATCGGTGTGTCATTCTCCACCACAACGATAGTTACCTGTAACTGACGGAAGATCAGGATCCTCGTCCTCATTAAGTGGTAATCAGAGCTAAGGTATACCGTAAGGTTCACATTTATTCTCTAGTTTGGAGTGTTTCGCATTCGTCCCATAGTTCAGTGCCATACTTTTTTTTTCCTGTCCTAGAACCTTCCGCGCCATAGCCTTTGCATATTTCAGTTTCAGAGTCCGTCGTGTTGAGTTTGTGTCCTCGTCGAGGTCTTGTTGCTGGTTAGGTCGTGTTAGAGTATAGTTCATGTGTTTTCTCCCATCGTTTTCATCAAATCTTTGCTGCTGTGACCAATTTTGCACACATTATTCCCGTTTTGTCCTCTAATTCGAAGCCAATTCTTAAAATTGGTCTAGTTTTCACATACGAACTCGGATTTTGACGTTCCATATATCAAAATCGATCAGAAAAAAATTCGGATCCGTCCATCCACCGCATTATCGGGATTGGAAAATTTTAATTTAGTCAAAAACTGGTCACAAGATGCTCTTTTCGTGGTCATAAGCTTTTTATCGATTTTGAGCACGTCTTCTGAAATTTCCACAGGCCACGTCTTTTACTTGTTTAAACTCATATTTTCTATGGTTACTTCTTTTGTGTTCCTAAGTGAAGAAAAAGTATCAAAAAAAAGAAAAAGTCGAAATTTCTCAAAAAACAACGACAGCCCAAAAAAATAAAAAAAAGAGAGAGGCAAAAGAGGAACAATATCTAGAGGAGCACATAGAGAAGGCCAAAGTGAGCTGTGTTAGCGTGTGTTGTCTGGTTCCTTGTTTGTGTTGCTGTTGCTATCCACCATACTTATTTTTCACACATCTGTCACCTTGCTACCCACCATACTAATTTGTCACACACCTGGTACTTGAAATATTTTAGACTAGTAATAAGAACAAGTACTTTGGACTATAATTCAGCATCACTTTTTGTTACTGACTTGTGTGCCAAACATACATATTATTCTTTATGTGCCTTCAAAGCTCCACAAACTCTTCAGATCAGTATAAAAAAATGGCCTTGCAATCTCGGTACCACTGCCTCACAGGTATCACGAACCAGCCACCGGTTGTACCACCCACTACTTGTGTTGGTAAAAACTTTGTAAGAGCTTGGTAAGACGCTTCCATTTGCTATGAAAAGTGACACCACTGCAGCTGCAACCACGTAGTCATTTGGTAGGGATAACTTTCACCGTTTGTTCCTATTTTTGTGTTTACAATGACAGGAGATGATCAGACTGGAGATAATAATCCTAAGGGTTTTAACGAGTGTGTTAGCCAAGAGCAACTGCAAGCTGTTATAGAGGATGCCCAAAAAGGATGAATGAGGCCGTCAGGAAGGCCGTCACTGACGCACTCATTGAACTTAACACTGGCAACAACATGGAGAGATTGGACAAACAAATTTTCACGCTAACCGACAAGGTTACTGAGTTGGAAACCTTTGTGGCGGGAAAAAACAACGTCTCCAGCAGCAACACTGATGGTCTCTTTCCAGAAGACACGGTGCATGATGCTAGTGGGAACATAGATCGAGCAGCCTTCCGACAAGCAAGATTACGACGACGTCTTCGCCGCAACACGAAACGTATAGGAGGTGTCCACCATCATCATGATAATAATCACCGTATGCCCGATGATCCTTATGCTAAGATTAAGTTCACAATACCATCTTTTTTGGGTCATTATGATGCTGAGGGATATCTTGATTGGGAGATGATGGTAGAAGAAAAGTTTAGTGTCCACCTTGTGCCTGAGCATCATAGAGTTCGACAAGCTACTAGTGAGTTTAAGGACTTTGCCATTATTTGGTGGAATGGGCTAGCTGCATAGGATGTTTTGCCTGGTACATGGGAAGAACTTAAGATAGCTATACGTGATTGTTTTGTTCCTCCTTCTTATCATAGAGACTTGCATAAGAAATTGATGCGTTTAGAACATGGAGAGAAATCTGTATAGGATTACTATGGTGAGCTCCAAAAGGGATTGATGTGTTGTAGTGTTGTGGAGGGGAACGAAGATTCCATTTGTCGTTTCTATTCGGGTTTGAGGTGCGAGATTCGGGACATTATTGATTATAAATAATTTAACACTGTCAACTAGTTGTTTCAGTTTGCTATGCTTGCAGAAAAGGAATTGTAGGGACGTGAACAGCAGAGCAAAAGTAAGGTCAACACCATATACATGCCACGCTCAGCACCATCTTCAGGGCTGACCAAGCCAACCACTTTTTGGGCGCCCCCACCAGCAAGCAAGCGACCAACAGCCTCTGGAGTTATTGCTACATCTAAGGCACCTCCCGCACGACCTTCCGATTTAGGTAAAAATTCTTTGCAGGTGCCTACCAAGAGTGCCTTATCTGTTGCATCGACGAGACACACTTCAGGCATTCAGTGCCACCGCTGCCATGGCATTGGCCATGTGTAGAAGGACTGCCCAAGTCAGCGGACATATATTGCTACAGAAGATGGTTACATCAACACCTCTGACATTGAGGATGAAGAAGATCAAGATGCAGATGAAGAGGACGGCAAAGTCCTTGGTGACGAGGCCACGGTAGCCTATAGGAGCATCATTGTACAGCGGGTGCTCAGCTCACAAGTCCTGCAAGCATCGAGCACGTGTCATTATTGATGGAGGTAGCTGTAATAATTTGGTGAGTTCTGATTTGGTCAAAAAGCTTGGCTTGACCACACATCCACACCCACGTCCATACCATATTCAGTGGCTAAATGATTCTGGAAAAGCAAATGTAACATAAACTTGCAGAGTTTCATTTTTCATAGGTTCTTATGCTGATTATGTTGATTGTGACATGGTACCTATGCAGGCTTGTTCGCTCTTATTGGGTCGTTCTTGGGAACATGATAATGATGCTACACACCATGGAAGAAGTAATAAATACACCTTTGTGCATAAAGGAAAGAAAATTACTTTGGTACCTTTGACCCCTGCTCAAATTGTACAAGCTGATAGAGAACGCGCTGCTAGCTTGAATGATGTTCAATCTGAAAATCAGCAAGTTGTTAATTCTATTCTCCCACCTAAAAAGGATAAGTCTACTTCTATTTCTAAGGCTGAGGGGATTAAATTGAATGGTGGTGTTATGCTTGCAACAAAATGTGACTTTGCTGAAATTTCTGATGATGATATTTGCTATGCTTTGGTATGCAAACGAGCTATGTTTTCGCTTGATGATATTGTTAGCTCGGCTCCTCCTGCTGTCACTAATCTTTTGCAGGAGCATGAAGACATTTTTCTAGCTGAGATACCCTTGGGGCTGCCACCTATGAGAGGGATAGAGCATCAAATCGACTTAATTCTAGGAGCAACCCTGCCCAACCGTGCTGCCTATCAAACTAATCCTGAGGAGACTAAAAAAATTCAACAAGTTCAAGACCTTTTGGACCGTGGGTATGTACGTAAAAGCCTTAGTCCTTGTGTCGTTCCTGTACTTTTGGTTCCTAAGAAAGATGAAACTTGGTGTATGTGTGTTGATTGTAGAGCCATCAATAATATTACTATTCGATATCGTCATCCTATTCCTAGGCTAGACGATATGTATGATGAGTTGTGTGATTCTATAATTTTCACCAAGATTGACTTGCGAAGTGGCTACCATCAAATTAGAATGAAACTTGAAGATGAATGGAAAACTGCGTTTAAAACCAAATTCGGTTTGTATGAGTGGTTAGTAATGCATTTTGGTTTGACCAATGCACCTAGCACTTTCATGCGCTTAATGAATAAGATTTTGAGAGCTTTTATTGGTCGTTTTGTGGTAGTTTACTTTGATGATATATTGATTTATAGCAAGTCTTTTGATGAACATATGGATCACTTACGTACTGTTTTTAATGCTTTACGTGATGCACGTTTATTTGGTAACCTTGAGAAGTGCATCTTTTGCACGGATCGAGTGTCTTTTCTTGGCTATGTTGTAACTTCACAGGGAATTAAGGTGGACGAGATAAAAATTAAAGCCATAAAGAGCTGGCCGGTTCCCCAAACCGTCACACATGTGAGGAGTTTTCTTGGTCTTGCAGATTTAAAGCCTTATTTGGGATAAAAAGATGAGCTTGAGTCGAGGACGACTCAGTTTCAAGAGGGGGAGGATGATGAGGACATCACTCCTTCATATGTACACGCTGATCCTCCAACCGTCATGCAAGGTCCTATGACCCGGGCTCGAATGCGTCAACTTAATTTAGAGGTGAGCTCGTTCTTAAGCGATCTTTTTTATACTTTTGAGAATAGACTACTATCTAATGATGTTATCTTGCTTAGGAACATTAGAGAGGGTCATGAGGGACTTAGAGGAAGACGTGGAGGCGTTGATGACTAGCAATGACGTTCAACAGAAACCGGAGGCCCGGTCCAACATGATTTCAAGTCTGCTTCGGTCTTCAGGACCAGTCTGCCTTAAACTGGTCACCCAAAACGTATTTGGACTCCGTTTTCGATAATCCACATATGGTTGGAAAGCTAATTTGATAAGGAAGCCAATCCAAGTCATCTCACGTCAAAAGCCCTTTAGAATCAACAGGAATCGTTGAAACAAGTCAACGTTCAGAATCTGTCAGGGTGCTGCGACACCGTCTTTTGGTCCGTTGGACCGTGTATCGTGTTTGGGCCTATTAGGGGCGCGTTCAAGGTAGGCGATGACCCTAAGACCTTTATAATCATACGCCGTCGTCATCATTAGGTTTTGGGTTTTGCTTGGATCAATCTGTCAAGAACAGTTTCGTCGTTCATCGGTTTGTGAGACCCCAACTTCATGAGGTTAATCATTCATCTGTAATTTGGTTATTTTCTTTCTTGTTCTTGCTTGTGTTCTTCGTTGCGCAGGCAAGGATTAGCCTTCTTGGCGAGGTCAACCGGATACGTGTCTCGGTTGATAACCAGGGGAGTTGTGGTGCTAAGATTGCAGGGTTCGATCTTTCGATCTGAAGCCGGATCGATGTGTCATTCTCCGCCACAACGATAGTTACCTATACATGACGGAAGATCGGGATCCCCGTCCCCATTACTAGCCTTCGCCATCCCTGTTGTTGGGTACCCTATAGTGCAAGTGCAATCAAATCTGACAGGTTAGCTTAGCACCTAGAACCGGCTAGAATTGAGGGTATCACTGTTTGATTGGGTTTCTTATGATGAAATATTTCTATTTTTTTGGATTTAAATTCTCAACTTGTGTGTGTTTGTTTTCTAGATTTATTTTAAAATTTAACTGTGATGTTTTTTAGTGGTAGGTGACCTGCTCATCCACAACGAGTAATCTATGATAACTTTGTCAATTTTAAGATATACCAGCTCGGTCTTTAAAGGTACTCATAAGGATAAGATATGTGCATAGTAAGGCAAATATAAGTGTTTGATTCTGTAAAGTGTAATTGAAAAAAAAAATACTAGCACTGGCAGCTTGCATCGGTGATTCTTCATGTTGCTTTGCTTCAAAACTCCATTCGTTTAAAAAAAAGAATAAAAAAGGTGACTATATCAATCTGTTCAAAAGGTAACTATATCAATCTCCTAGAATCACTCCTATTTTTATTGATAGAATATACAACAAAATAACTATTTTGATTGGATCTAACTTAGGCCCGTTTGGATGATTGGAATTGAATTTATTTTAATAATCATAATTTAGACACATATTAATTAAGCTAATATGATTGTATATGGATTATATTTATATATTGTTGTTGGCTACACAACAAAGAGACTTATGTGATGCATTTCTACCGTAGGGGAACGAGTTGAAGAGCGTGTTATAAGTTACAAAGTAGAAACACAGTATGATGATCTAGGCTGCGTTTGGCTGACACCATACCCGGCTTGATCCGCTTCTTTTTTTCATCCGGAACAGTATTTTTCTCTCACAAATTCATCTGTAAACAGTAACTTTCTGTCGCTACACTGCTTTTTGGGTCAGCCGAACGCCCCCCTATAGAATAAATTTTCATCTCTCACCCTACGAATTTAAGATAGGCTTACATGTGAACTTTGAAAAGTTGTGGAATGTCAAATTCCAAGCCAAATAGTCTAGATTATTAAGTAGATTTCAATTTCTCCAAATGAAATGATCTAAACGGCTCCTTAGGGATTTTAAACTAAAGTTCCTCAAAATTGACTGATTGTATAAACTATTTGCGCTTAAGAGTATAGAATTAATATTTTAAAAACTAAGGGAAACAAGTATCGACCAATAAATATAGATAAAAAAATATAGAGAGAGATTTCAGATTTGGCTAGTTTCTTGAAGTCCTTGGAGTATGCTGAAATGTGAAGAAGAAACTGTATGGACTAAATTATAGCCAAATGAAAATACAGAGTGGAATTTAGAGTACCCAAAGGACATGCTATCAGTTATTCAGTAGCCTTTGCTATCAGGTTGCTAGTGCTAGTACATCAGTACATGATTGTGGATTGTAGTATTGATGGGAAATGCAAATCCGGTGAGAGCGGGCCGCAGGGCCAATACGGACGCGGGGGGTCGTTTTGCAAAATCGGAATTCGACCATATTTTCTTGAAACGAGAAACGGACGGTACAAACTTGACTAGAATCAGCCCGCACGCACGGCCCAAATATAGGCCTCACTCTAGTACCCAGGACCCGACGTTGTTTCTTTTTTTATGTGTGCTGTATAAAAGCCTGCAGATCCTTTTTTGTTTTGTTTTTGATGAGGTGTACTAGCCACACTTTATCATACTTCACCTTAAACAAGTTTGATGAAGTTGACGAGTATTTAGTTACTAACTAGACAAGATTCTTTTATGCTACATATGTCATAGAGTAAAAAAACACACCGAGATTTCCTTAAACATAGCACAATGAGGCTCAAAAAATTTCGAGCCACACTCACTTAAGGTTAGTTGTGGCAAATTATGGCTGGGACCATACATAAAACTTGTTTTTGTGACAATTTTAAATGATAAATTCAGTATTTTGGACAATTTCAAACAGTAAAATCCTATTCAAAATTGTGAAGACAACAAGTTACAGAGATTTTTCAAACTTTTTTAGCAGTTTTTAAAAACATCATCACTATTTTCTATGAGATCAATGGCAGAGATTCATCAAAAGTATCAGGAGGGGCTAGTCTTTAAAAATGAGTACTAATCTTGCATAAACGGTAAAGGAATTACAATTTAGCGAAGGGAAATCGCATTGGATAGGGGGGGGGCGGGGGCGTGGCCTAGCTTGGTCCTAACAAAATTTCTGAACCTGTATGAGATTATAATTATAACAGTATATAATGAGATGGTGAACTAAGTGTTATATTTGAACATTTATTCTGGCTACAAAATTTAAATACATTTGAAACAATATCTCTTAATAGGAATCCTGCTACCAAACCGCGGACGCCCAATAGGGCCACGTCGCCCGTTAACCTCACAGCCATTGGATCGAGCAGTCAAGCGATCTGGTCCGTCCAATACCGGTCGGTTCGGGTCTCCCAACATCGACCAATCCTTCGCGAGCCTTCGCGGACCGCAGTTCTCTGCCCGCTCCCTCGCCTCTGCCTGCGCATCGCAAGGTGCACGTCGCCGCATCCCACACCGGAGAGCTGGCCACGGCCACACCAGGGAGGAGTCGCGCTGGGGCCAGGGCCATCTCGCCGCCACGCCAGGGAGCGGGTCCGCCCCGCCATGGCCGGAGACCTGGACCACAAGAGAGAAAGAGATCGAACCGGGGCAGCACACCGGGGGCCTCACCGAAGCGCCGTGGACCGGCGCCGCCGCTTCCCGCCCACGGAGCCTGCGCGTACCATGGCTGAATCACGACCCTCACGTGCCGGGGCCGCGATTCCCGCACTGGTGGGTCCACGCGCTCGCGTGCCCGCCTAGGCTGTGCGCCGGCCGCGCGTGCTCCCAAACCACCGAGGCCGTGTGCTCCTGTATCGCCGGGGCCGCGCGCCACCGGTTCCTCACCGTCGTCGCGCCCGCACGTCCGGCTGTTTGACCAGACCAGTACACCATCGCATACTAGGGCAGCGACGCTGGACCTCCTCTGCCTCCACACGCCGGGGCTCGCACATGCTTCCTTCGTGCCGCCTCTAGAGAGAGGAAATAGAGCGAGAGAGAGTTGCTGCGCCGTGCTCGCGTGGGCCGCGTGGCTGCTGCTGCAGCGAGAAGAGCCGTGCTCTTACTGTTGATCTTGGATCATTATTGAGTCCCCTTCCTATGCTCAAAAGGTATTTCACTAAGGGGGCGTTTGGTTCTTTAGTCGCTCCTAAAATTCATGTCACATCGAAAGTTTAGATACTAATAAGGAGCATTAAATATAGATTAATTACAAAACCAATTACATAGACGTTGTCAAATTATGGACTAATTAGACTTAAAAGATTCGTCTAGCAAATTAGTCGCAAGTTATGCAATTAGTTTCGTAATTAGTCTATATTTAATTTTCCATGCATATTTCCAAACATTTAATGTGACAGAAATTTTAGAAGGGACTGCAGAAACCAAACAGGATCTAAATGCCGCAGCAGACATTCTTCGCTTGGAACATTATTTTGACCAGTTGTACGCACGGCGGCATGCTAATGCAGGAACTAGCTTTTCAATGTGACGTAGAGGGGCTGCCACTCTCCAGTCATCTCCGAGTGCAGCTATCAAGGGCGCATCGCGTGACAAGGTGACAACTGACAACACCAAGAACCTACTGCACTATGCCAAGCAACTTCAGGTATGAAACACATATTTCTCCCTTTCTGATTTCTCTCTTTTTTAATCTGTGCTCTACACTTACATATCCATGTGTTTTGCTAGTTTCACAAGCACATGTGCCAGCTACTCAGCTCCCGGTCCAATTTTCCTTTTGATGTGTTTAGTTTCAGGCTTTAATTAACTTCAGATGTTTGCTAAACTATCAAAGAAAATATGCAGAAATTAAAACAACAGAATGACATTTGTGCATGAGCATTTGTTTAGTGTCGTATTACTGACAAACTAGTATACTCAAATTTTGTAGTGCTGCTAAACATATGTAGGATTTAGACAAAAAAACTAACAGGACTAATTACTCATTATAGGGCCAAGAAAAAGACAATATTCAAGATTATTATCATTTTATACACAAATTTAGTATGTAAAGCATACAACAACTTGAATGCCAAATATCGTATTTTTTGCAATTTGGGCAACTGTATTCAGAAATTTATCTGTCAATACGTGTGTCTACGATGGTATGGTGTATTGCTTTTTATACAAAATCAAGGGCAATCAATCCAAGCATATGTACAACTAACTAATAAGTCTACTGGAGTAACCAAGTGTTAGCTGATCCATATCTGTACCTTGTTCCATGCCCATGGTGTTTAATTTTTTCCATGTACAGCTTGGATATAGTTACCAACATGTGACATCTTGGTTCAAATGGAGCTCTATTGTAACACCCGGTGTTACATTGTAATGTTTTGCTGAAACATTTCGTAAGCATATGAATTATGTGCACATGTGTATGACAGGCTTTATAATCAATGTTGGCATTGAAACATTTTGATGAAACGGGAAAGCGAATGTTATGTTTCGCGTCACATAGCATGTTTATTATCTTAATCAAATTCTTGTTAAAACAAAATGTTATAAAACGTTTTTGCGAACGGCGATAAAAAAATGTGCGGTCGAAGACATGGATGGCTAGCGAGTACGTCCCGGGGGTCGGGTTTGGGATTTAACGCGAAACCGTTCAAATCGACGTCCTTCGCGTAAGTTTTAGAAGAGGTCGACGAAGCCATCTTTGACATTATTTGTAGAACAATTGGCTTAAGGAGTAGCGCAATGTCGCGACTGTGGTTGATGGCTCGCTGTACCCCTTTGCGCATCTAGCAATTAGCTTAGCGTTTGGAACACGGCGTACGCGTTTTCTAACCGCTTTAAAAACCGTGCATGGCCCCAAGCTGAGTCCTGAGCGCGGTCACCACCCGCTTGCCAACGCGCTCTGCCGCGCGGGCCGTACCCGCCGCCACCCGACTGCGCCCATTGCCGCGTTTGTGCGCGCGCACGCCCTGCGCGCCAAGGCCACTGCCCCGCTGCTGCTCGCCTCGCCAGCTGACACGTTGCGCCCTGGTCGCCGGCCGTGCTCTGCCAGCGCCTTGCCCTGCCCCGCTATGGCCGTTATCACACCGGGTCCCGCGTTCGCGTCGCCAGCGGCTACGCTCGGTACTGCGCCATTGACTTCCTTGGTTGCTTGCGCGCTGGATGTCCACCTGCACCGCCATACCTCCGCGTCGCATCGTTTTGCGTCGGTGTCGGGCGTTGACTGCAGCAATGGCGCCATACCGCGTTCGTCGCGTTGCTGCTGTGGCCGTGCAGGCAGCCGTCTGGGGGTACGTCCCGCCTGTCCCGTTGTCTGTAGTGGTGATGTTGGCCCGAATGTTGACGCTGCAGACGAGCCAAGCCAGGACCTCCCCTGTCTCCGCTGTCTCCTTACCGCCGTGACGATTTCTCCTAATTCGCCATAGTGGTTGCACCACGTTTCTATTGGCTTTGCTTGCAGCTCCGTTAGGCAGCCGGTCGTCCAACCTACCCTACCGTGCTATCGTTCTCACCTCACTGTGCTCCAATTTCGAATTACCGCGCCACCAGGTCCATAAGGCCAAGCCGACGCCCTCCATCGGCGAGCTAGCCCCGCAATACACCTCGTGGCGATTTAGTGCACCCACAGTCTCGCCATGTCCTCCTGAGCATCCCGCGCCCTACAGCCGTAGCTTCGCAGCAGGCCAGCCCCACCGCCGTGGTAGTGCCACCGTCGGGCACCACCGCACCACCGCGAGCTCATGTGGCTAGCCTTGCTCAGACCGCCTCCAACCAAACCATCAGTGCCATGGTGTCGGTGAGTACTCCCTGGTGCTCGCGCGCTCATGTGCTGGTCTCGCCTTCGCTATTGCTCAAGGGAACGCGGCCGCCTTTGTAGGTCAGGAGCCACCACCGGGGAGGGAGTTCGTCACTGCGCCTCTGCTCGCCGTGTCGCCTCTAGTAGCTTCGACTTGTCGTCAAGGTACCTATCGACCCCCTTAGGTAGACCGTAGAGGTTCGGGTGTGGCCGGCGTAGTCGCCCAGTGCCCGCGCCGTCGCGCCGGTGCGCGCCCTGGGGGGGCCAGGGACTTCGCCACGGTGAAGACGTAGAAGTTGGAGGGTGCAGGTGTAAAACTGCAGACTAGCGAAACAGTACTGTAGGTCTCGTAGCAAATACCGTGTACGTCGGGGGTGCTCGTGCATAATCGCCTTCGCGCGCAGGCCATCCCCATCGCGGGCCGTTGGCCGGCTGGGCCGCGCCTCCGCGTGGGCCTCGCGCTGGCCTACCGTCGCGCGTGGGCAGGGTGACGCACTGGTCCGGGCCACACGTTGTGGGCCGGCAAAAGAGGTTTCGGTTTTCCTTATTTCCTGGAATTAGAAATGCTTATTCATTTTATGTTATGAATCCAACTTCGATAAATCATAGTAAATTGCATGGTTGTCCAAAAATAGCGAAACTAAGTTTGTTAGGTTCACAAAGATGTCATCTACCTGTTAGTACAGTTAGTTCACCATTAGCTGTTAGGATGGTAGGCTCATAAGATTTAAATAGAAAGCTTAGAATTATATCGATCAATAATTGCAAGAATTGTTGTGGCGAACCGACAATAGCTTTAGCTTCGAAATTGCTATAGTAGGGTCCTTAGACCTTTATATACTTGCTGTAAAAATTGGTAGCCGTAGAGCGAGTCGTTTAATGGCGTAGTTATTATCCTTGCTTTAGTGAATGTATCATAAACTGGCATTAGGAGTAGGAGTATCCGTAGTCACCGTAAGAATGTATGACACGTTCATACTTGTTAGTAGTGCTGGTACGTAACTTAGACTTTAGTGGGTAGATATCACTTAGTAGTTTAATAGAGGTACTTTTGCATTGAGAAGTTCTGTTGCCGTAGTGCTAATCATTGCATCGTCATTTCATGTAGATCACGAACAGGTAGACTTCGTTCCTGTCGGTGAGCCGGAGTACGACGAGGTGATCGAGGAGTACGAGGAGGAGCTCTTCGCACAGGAGGGAGCCCAGGAGCCTGTTGGTACTGATTTTGCTGACCCGGCACCTGCCCAAGGCAAGCCCCGGTGCATAACCCCTATTTTTAAATGATCATTGAATATATTTATATGATATGCATTTACGTTACAAGCATTTTATGGAAACTACATGCATAAATATATCAACCATGAGTCCTACTAGTACAGGTCGAGTAGCTGCTATGCTCAGGATGTCGGTAGCGTGAGTAACCTGCCGTTACTCGTAAATAGGTGATTAAACTATGATATCATGATGAAATAATGGAAAGGAAAATGGTGACCGGACAGGGATGTGGATTTGGTACTGGTGGGTGTGAGGGGTTGTGTCCTGCGGCCAACAGGGCATAGCCCGGTTACACTTTTTCCCTGTCTGTGTCGATTAAGGACCGGTCATTGCATATGACTCTAGACAAGTCATAGACTATTATCCCAAGCACATACTTAGGGATGGGCGCAGGGAAGACTTGCTGCTCTCTTGTCACGGATCCTGCTCTTTCCTAACTGACTGATGGGGAGAGGAGGTGGTGGAGGTCCTTGCACTGCACTGAGTCCAGGATTCAGAGGTAGGGGCTTGGAGTCCAAGTTTGGACGGGGACCTGGACACCCAGGACAGGAGAGTGGTGGGTTAGTCCTGCTTGTGCCTGGGGCACAAGCAGGGCGTGTGTCTTCAGGGCACCCAGCTGGGTACATTGATTCGTGAATCACCGGGTTATCCGGTATGGCTTGTCTGCGGTTTAGCACCATAGTAAGAACTAGAAGTGAAAAAGAAGAAACAGTATCGATTGCTCAACCCTTGCTTGAAAGTAGAATAGGTGCTTATATAGATGGACTAGATGAAAACTTAATCCGACTGATGATAATAATGTATCCATAAGGACTCAATATTAGTATTGTTTTTTGCTAGAAGAGAACCAACAAACCATAAAGCCTAGCATATTCCTTGGAGTCAGGAAAGTATTCCCACTGGTCAGATAAGTCTTGCGAGTACATTGTGTACTCAGGGTTTATTTACCCCTGTTGCAGGTGATGCTTGAGGAGTACCTTGTGTGGAGGATTCTTCTGGTGGGCTCAGACGAAATCCTCGTTATCTTATCGCTAGAAGTTATCTTTTAATATTCCGCCGTTTAACATTCCGCACTCTATATTTGGTATTGTAATAATGTACTTTTTAAGAAACTCTAATGTATGAGATGGACTTGTGTTGTAACTCGTTTTCATTATTGGATCCTTGGGAAAAATATGGATCTTTCGGGTTCTCCCTCGGGGTGTGCCCGACGGACACCGCTCACGGTAGTTACTTTCGAGGTGCTTAGTGTCTAATGGAAGACGAGCGCCTCCATAAGTACGCTATTTTGGGTGGTTCTGCCACAGTTGGTACCAGAGCCAATAATGGTCATGAGTTCCTCACTCTTTTACAAAACTAAAAGTTTGACCAACAAAAGTTTTGCGAAAAGTAGGATGTGATTAAGTTAAGTATAAGCCCTAGCTATATGGTATATCTAGGATAGCGGCACTAGTTTTATCTAATTGGTTTTCTGCAGGTACACTGACTTACGTTGCGTAAGAAATCGCTTAGTATACAGAAAGTGAGTGTACGATGTGCCGAAAATTTTATGAACGTCGCTATATTCTGGCTTGAGTGAACGTATAGGTCGAAGTATGCATCATATAATAGCATCTTACTTGAACTAGGAATCCCCTTCACATATAATGAAAGTAGTAAATTGGTAGGACTAACTTAATGAATGCTTTAATAAATGTGCTGCCATCTCTTTAATCCCTAGATCCTGATTGAGAAGGTGTCCTAATGGATGGTTCGTCTCTCTTACAGATGACTCTGAGGTCCGGACGTGGGAGCACCAGTTTGGGAGCGCCCAACGAGGGCCATGGTGACAGTGCTTGGGCCTTTGTGTGTGACAACGAGGGAGCTCGGGAGGTTCCACCTTTGGTTCCTCATCCTTTGCCGCCGCCACCACTGCCTCCGCCGCTGTCCGCCATGGAGGTCATGGTGGAGTTGTTGGCTGCTCACCAGGAGTCAGCCGCTACTCGGCAGGAGACAGCTCATGCCATGGAGATTATGGCACAGGCCGTCGTGGGTCTCGCCCGTGGAGACCCTGGGGGCAACGGTGGGAATGGGAGTGGTGCTCGCCGTCCTGAGGGATAGTCCTCTTACCAAGACTTCCTCAAGACCCACCCGCCCACGTTCACACCGTCGGACGATCCGTTGGAGGCGGAGCACTGGCTTTGCACGCTGGAGCAGAAGTTTTGGCTACTCGGAGCGGTCAACGAGCAAAAGATGCACTTTGCGTCCCAACAACTTTTGGGGTCCGCAGGTGCTTGGTGGGAGACTTTCTAGGCCGCGGAGCTGCCGGATCACCCGGCAACGTGGCAGGAGTTCTCCACCGCCTTCCGCGAGTTCTTCATACCTACTGGTGTTATCCACCAGAAGGTGACCGAGTTCATGGAGCTGCGTCAGGGGAGCAGGACGGTAATGGAGTATGTGACCTAGTTTAACCACCTGGCTCAGTATGCTGGTAGTTAGGTGGACACGGATGACAAGAACAGGGATCGCTTCTTTCACGGTCTCACTCCTGCTCTTCAGGAGAAACTGTACCTGGGGAACTATCAGACTTTTGGGGCTCTGATGAACGCCGCCATTGCTCTTGAGGGTTTTCAGCGAGCATCTCAGGTGGATTGGAAGTGGAAGCGGGTGGTAGCTGGATCCTCCAGCCATCCTCATACTCAGAAGGTGCAAATTGTTAGGCGGGGGCCCTATCAACCATCCGGCGGGCCTCCGTTCCGGTCACCCTAGCAGACATCACAGACTTCCGCTACTCAGTACAAGGCACCTCTGCAGCAGGTGCAGCCCTAGCAGACTCAGGGACAGCAGGTCCCACCTCGTCAGGGATTTGGGAACAAGCCTGGTGCTTGTTTCAAGTGTGGCAAGGATGGCCACTATGCCAGGGAGTGTCCTTAGCAACAGGCAACTCAGTCGTCTCAGCCGTCTGCAAATTCCAAGCTTATTAAGAGGACTTTCATCAAGAGGAAGGTGCCCAACAGATCTGGTCAGGTGCACTTCATGGATGCTCAGCAAGCTGTGCAGCAGGAGATAGTTATGGCTGGTATGTTTACCATCGAATCCCATCCAGCTTTGGTGTTGTTTGATTCTGGTGCATCGCATTCCTTTATGAGCATGGGGTTTGTAGAGCAGCACAACTTATCACTATTGGTTATACCGTATGCCTATAAGATCCGTACTGTGGGTGCTTAGATGTTCATCAACACCTGCACGGATACAGTAAGTTTGGTATTAGCCACCCACACTTATCGTCTATAGTTCATGATAATGCCTAGGCAAGGCATTGATGCTATTCTTGGAATGAACTGGTTACGGGTGTATGGGGTAGTATTGGATATGAGAAGAAGTGTAGAGTTATGGCTTCCTTCTTCTAAGGATAGGATGTCTCTTATCGTACCCTCAGAACCGGTCTTACCTGTTGCTGCCCATGCTGAAGCCGTTCCTGATCTTACCTCCATTCCTGTAGTATGTGAGTTCCCAGATGTTTTCCCTAAAGATCTTCCTGGATTGCCACCGGACCGTGAGGTAGAATTCTCCATTGAGCTTGAGCCTGGTACTACTCCTATCTCTAGGCGTCCATACCACATGGCTCTGAGAGAACTGGTAGAAATGAAGAAACAACTGGAGGAGTTGATGGACAAGGGTTTCATCCGCCCAAGTTCTTCACCATGGGGTTGTCCAGCGATTTTTGTGAAGAAGAAGGATGATACTCTACGGATGTATGTGGATTACCGCCCCCTTAATGTGGTAACAGTCAAGAACAAGTATCCTTTGCCCCGCATAGATACTTTGTTTGATCAGTTAGCTGGGCCAAGGTGTTCTCAAAGATAGATCTCCGATCGGGCTACCATCAGATCAAGATCAGGCCATAAGATATACCAAGGATAGCTTTCTCTACTAGGTAAGGGTTGTATGAGTACCTAGTGATGTCTTTCGGTCTCACCAATGCCCCGGCTTTCTTCATATACCTGATGAACTCAGTCTTCATGTCGAAGTTGGATAAGTTTGTGGTAGTATTCATCGATGACATCTTGATCTATTCCAAGAATGATGAAGAGCATGCCTGTCACCTCCAAATAGTCCTGACTCGACTAAGAGAGCACCGGCTATATGCTAAATTCAACAAGTGCGAGTTTTGGTTAGATCGAGTGCAGTTTTTGGGACATGTGTTGACACCTGAGGGCATTTATGTGGATCCCAGCAAGGTGCAGGATGTATTAGATTGGAAGTCTCCAAGGTTTGTGCACCAGATCCATCAGTTTCTTAGGCTAGCTGGATACTATCAGCGTTTCATCCTTGATTTCTCCAAGATAGCCTAGCCCATGACTAAGCTGCTCTAGAAAGAAGCTAAGTTTGTTTAGAGTCCAGCTTGTGAAGAAGCTTTTTAGTCCCTGAAGATTTTTCTGACCACTGCTCCTGTATTGGCTCAACCTGATATTGAGAGGCCCTTTGATGTTTACTGTGATGCCTCAAAGATAGGATTGGGGTGTGTGCTTATGTAAGAGGGGCGTGTGATAGCTTATGCTTCGTGCTAACTGAAGAAGCACGAGGTGAACTACCCTACCCATGATTTAGAGCTAGCTGCTGTAGTTCACTCTCTGAAGATTTGGAGGCATTATTTGTTGGGCAACAAAGTGTATATCTTCACTGACCACAAGAGCCTTAAGTATATTTTCACTCAGTCTGAGTTGAACATGAGGCAAAGGAGATGGTTAGAGTTGATCAAGGATTATAATTTGGAAGTCCACTATCATCCAGGAAAAGCCAATGTGGTAGCTGATGCCTTAAGTCGTAAGTCACATCAGGGTGAGAAAATACCCTTGTCACTTCACCACACCAAGGTGCTAGCTCAGATTGCATTGACCTCAGAGTTGCTGGAGCAAATTATTCGGGAACAAAAGGAAGACCCCAAAGAGATTCCTCACATCAAGAAGTTGCTAGTTGAAGGACGTGGACCTCATTTTAGCATTGATGAGCTGGGAGTCGTGAGATACAAGAATAGGCTGGTGGTTCCGTCTAATGAGGAGCTAAAAAGAAAGATTTTGCAAGAAGCCCATCATTCCAAGCTGTCTATCCACCCTGGTAGCAACAAGATGTACCATGATCTACGCCAACTATACTGGTGGTCCTACATGAAGCAAGATATCACCTAGTTCATTGCGGAGTGTGACACTTGCGGTAGAGTCAAGGCAGATCATATGCGTGCTCCTGAATATCTACAACCTTTGCCCATTCTGGTTTGAAAATGGGAGGATATTTCCCTGGATTTCATTGTGGGTTTACCTCGCACCTCCACGGGTTTTGATTCTATTTGGATCATTGTGGACCGTCTCACCAAGTCTGCCCACTTCCTTCCGGTGGACACTAGATACAATGCAAAGAAGTATGCGGAGTTATACTTTGATCGGATTGTGATCCTACATGGAGTTCCTCTCACCATCATCTCTGATAGAGGGTCAGTTTTTGTCTCTCGTTTCTAGGAGAAACTCCAGGAATGTCTGGGTACTCGTCTTCTCAGAAGCTCGGTATACCACCCACAAACTGATGGTCAAACTGAAAGGGTGAACTAGGTGCTCGAGGATATGCTGTGGGCTTGTACCATCTCTTTTCCTGAGAAGTGGGATCATTGTTTAAAGCTGGCAGAATTTTCTTATAATAACAACTATCAGGAGAGTATCCGCATGGCACCATTTGAAGCTTTATATGGACAGAAGTGTAGGACGCCACTAAACTGGGTTGAAGTAGGAGACCATGGGTACTTCAGGCCTGATTTCATAAAGGAGGCTCGAGAGAAAGTAAATATAATTTGTGAACACTTGAAGGCAGCTCAGAGTCAACAGAAGGCTTACGCAGACAAGCGAAGAAGACCTTTGGAATTTATAGCTGGGGATTATGTGTATCTCAAGGTATCTCCTATGAGAGGGGTACATCGGTTTGGTGTCCATGGCAAGTTAGCCCCTCGGTATGTGGGTCCATACAAGGTGTTGCAGCAGTGTGGTCCCGTTGCTTATCGTCTCCAACTCCCTAAAATTCTCTCGGCAGTTCACAATGTATTTCATGTCTCGCAACTGAAGAAATGCCTACAAGTTCCTAAAGAATCTGTGGAAATAGAAGGACTTCCGCTCCAACCTGATCTGTCTTATGTGGAGCATCCTATAAAAATCTTGGATGAGAAGGAGAGAGTGACCAGGAACAGGGTGATAAAGTTTTACAAGGTACAATGGCAAAACCATTCAGAGGACGAAGCCACCTGGGAGCAAGAGAGCTACTTATCAAAGCATTACCCCCCACCTCCTCTCTGGGCCGGATAGTTAGTTTTGTGCCAAATGTACTCCCTACCTCTTTCTCACACTAGGCACATGAAATCTCGGGTCGAGATTTTGTTTTAGGGGGGTAGATTTGTAACACCCCGGTGTTACATTGTAATGTTTTGCTGAAACATTTTGTAAGCATCTGAATTATGTGCACATGTGTATGACAGGCTTTATAATCAATGTTGACATTGAAACATTTTGACGAAACGGGAAAGCGAATGTTATGTTTCGCGTCACATAACGTGTTTATTATCTTAATCAAATTCTTGTTAAAACAAAATGTTATAAAACATTTTTGCAAACAGCGATAAAAAAAATGTGCGGTCGAAGACATGGATGGCTAGCGAGTACGTCCTAGGGGTCGGGTTTGGGATTCAACGTGAAACCATTCAAATCGACGTCCTTCGCGTAAGTTTTAGAAGAGGTCGATGAAGCCATCTTTGGCATTATTTGTAGAACAATTGGCTTAAGGAGTAGCGCAATGTCACGACTGTGGTTGATGGCTCGCTGTACCCCTTTGCGCATCTAGCAATTAGCTTAGCGTTTGGAACAAGGCGTACGTGTTTTCTAACCACTTTAAAAACCGTGCATGGCCCCTAGCTGAGTCCTGAGCGCGGTCACCACCCGCTTGCCAGCGCGCTCTGCCGCACGGGCCGCACCCACCGCCACCCGACTACGCCCATTGCCGCGTTTGTGCGCGCGCATGCCCTGCGTGCCAAGGCCACTGCCCCGCTGCTGCTCGCCTCGCCAGCTGACGCGTTGCGCCCTGGTCGCCGGCCGTGCTCTACCAGCGCCTTGCCCTACCCCGCTGTGGCCGTTGTCGCACCGGGTCCCGCGTTCACGTCGTCAGCGGCTACGCTCGGTACTGTGCCATTGACTTCCTTGGCTGCTTGCGCGCTGGACGTCCACCTGCACCGCCATACCTCCGCGTCGCATTGTTTTGCGTCAGTGTCGGGCGCTGACTGCAGCAATGGCGCCATACCACGTTCATCGCGTTGCTACTGTGGCCGTGCAGGCAGCCGTCTGGGGGTACGTCCCACCTGTCCCATTGTCTGTAGTGGTGATGTTGGCCCAAAATGTTGACGCCCCAGACGAGCCAAGCCAGGACCTCCCCTGTCTTCGCTGTCTCCTTGCCGTCGTGACGATTTCTCCCAATTCGCCATAGTGGTTGCACCACATTTCAATTGGCTTTGCTTGCAGCTCCGTTAGGTAGCCGATCATCCAACCTACCCTACCGTGCTGCCGTTCTCACCTCACTGTGCTCCAATTTCGAATTACCGTGCCACCGGGTCCATAAGGCCGAGCCGACGCCCTCCATCGGTGAGACAGCCCCGTAGTACACCTCGTGGCGATTTAGTGCACCCACAGTCTCGCCATGTCCTCCTGAGCATCCCACGCCCCGCAGCCGTAGCTTCGCAGTAGGCCAGCCCCACCGCCGCGGTAGTGCCACCGTCGGGCACCACCGCACCACCGCGTGCTCACATGGCCAGCCTTGCTCAGACCGCCTCCAACCAAACCATCAGCGCCATGGTGTCGGTGAGTACTCCCTGGTGCTCGCGCGCTCATGTGCTGGTCTCGCCTTCGCTGTTGCTCACGGGAATGCGGCCGCCTTTGCAGGTCAGGAGCCACCGCCAGGGAGGGAGTTCGTCACTGTGCCTCTACTCACCGTGTCGCCTCCAGAAGCTTTGACTTGTCGTCAAGGTACCTATCAACCCCTTAGGTAGACCGTAGAGGTTTGGGTGTGGCTGGTGTAGTCGCCCAGTGCCCGCGCCATCGCACCGGTGCGCGCCCTGGGGGGGGGGCAGGGACTTCACCGCGGTGAAGACGTAGAAGTTGGAGGGTGCAGGTGTAAAACTGCAGACTAGCGAAATAGTACCGTAGGTCTCGTAGCAAATACCGTGTACGTTGGGGGTGCCCGTGCATAATCGCCTTCGCGCGCAGGCCGTCCCCGTCGCGGGCCGTTGGCCGGCTAGGCCGCGCCTCCGTGTGGGCCGCGCGCTGGCCTACCATCACGCGCGGGCAGGGTGACGCGCTGGTCCGGGCCGCGCGTTGTGGGTCGACGAAAGAGGTTTCGGTTTTCCTTATTTCCTGGAATTAGAAATGCTTATTCATTTTATGTTATGAATCCAACTTCGATAAATCATAGTAAATTGCATAGTTGTCCAAAAATAGCGAAACTAAGTTTATTAGGTTCGCAAAAATGTCATCTACCTATTAGTACAGTTAGTTCACCATTAGCTGTTAGGATGGTAGGCTCATAAGATTTAAATAGAAAGCTTAGAATTACATCGATCAATAATTGCAATAATTGTTGTGGCGAACTGACAATAGCTTTAGCTTCGAAATTGTTATAGTAGGGTCCTTAGACCTTTATATACTTGCTATAAAAATTGATAGCCGTAGAGCGAGTCGTTTAATAGCGTAGTTATTATCCTTGCTTTAGTGAATGTATCGTAAATTGGTATTAGGAGTAGGAATATCCGTAGTCACCGTAAGAATGTATGACACGTTCATACTTGTTAGTAGTGCTGGTACGTAGCTTAGACTTTAGTGGGTAGATATCACTTAGTAGTTTAATAGAGGTACTTTTGCATTGAGAAGTTCTATTGCCGTAGTGCTAATCATTGCATCGTCATTTCATGTAGATCACAAACAGGTAGACTTCGTACCCATCGGTGAGCCGGAGTATGACGAGGTGATCGAGGAGTATGAGGAGGAGCTCTTCGCACAGGAGGGAGCCTAGGAGCCTATTGGTACTGACTTTGCTGATCCGGCACCTACCCAAGGCAAGCCCCGATGCATAACCCCTATTTTTAAATGATCACTGAATATATTTATATGATATGCATTTACGTTACAGACATTTTATGGAAACTACATGCATAAATATATCCACCATGAGTCCTACTAGTACAGGTCGAGTAGCTGCTATGCTTAGGATGTCGGTAGCGTGAGTAACCTACCGTTACTCACAAATAGGTGATTAAACTATGATATCATGATAAAATAATGGAAAGGAAAACGGTGACCGGACATGGATGTGGATTTGGTACTAGTGGGTGTGAGGGGTTGTGTCCTGCGGCCAACAGGGCATAGCCCGGTTACACTTTTTCCCTGTCTGTGTCGATTAAGGACCGGTCGTTGCATATGACTCTAGGCAAGTCACAGACTATTGTCCCGAGCATATACTTGGGTATGAGTGTAGGGAAGACTTGCTGCTCTCTTGTCGCGGATTCGGCTCTTTCTAGACCGACTGATGGGGAGAGGAGGTGGTGGAGGTCTTTGCACCGCACTGAGTCTGGGATTCAGAGGCGGGGGCTTGGAGTCCAAGTTTGGACGGGGACCTAGACACCCGGGATAGGAGAGTGGTGGGTTAGTCCTGCTTGTGCCTAGGGCACAAGCGGAGCGTGTGTCTTCGGGGCACCCAGCTGGGTACATTGATTCGCGAATCACCGGGTTATCTGGTATGGCTTGTCTGCGGTTTAGCACCGTAGTAAGAACTGGAAGTGAAAAAGGAGAAGGAACAGTATCGATTGCTCAACCCTTGCTTGAAAGTAGAACATGTGCTTATATAGATGGACTAGATGAAAACTTAATCCGGCTGATGATAATAATGTATCCATAAGGACTCACTATTAGTATTGCTTTTTGCTAGAAGAGGACCAGCAAACCATAAAGCCTAGCATATTCCTTGGAGTCAGGAAAGTATTCCCACTGGTCGGATAAGTCTTGCGAGTACATTGTGTACTCAGGGTTTATTTACCCCTGTTGCAGGTGATGCTTGAGGAGTACCTTGTGTGGAGGATTCTTCTGGTGGGCTCAGACGAAATCCTTGTTATCTTATCGCTAGAAGTTATCTTTTAATATTCCGCCGTTTAACATTCCGCACTCTGTATTTGGTATTGTAATAATATACTTTTTAAGAAACTCTAATGTATGAGATGGACTTGTGTTGTAACTCGTTTTCATTATTGGATCCTTGAGAAAAATGTGGATCTTTCGGGTTCTCCCTCGGGGTGTGCCCGACGGACACCGCTCACGGTAGTTGCTTTCGGGGTGCTTAGTGTCTGATGGAAGACGAGCGCCTCCGTAAGTACGCTATTTCGGGGGTTCTGCCACATCTATTTGTGCCACTTCCCTCTCAACCCTGCTCAAACATGTTTTACTTTCACTTTTTTATACTGATGCTTCCCATTATCCTTATTTTCATCAGTTAAATGACCTAACCATCATGACATTTCATTGTACCCTTTTGAAATGTACAGAGTACTATGTGCATTTCTATTACAAGGAAATGCAGCTACCATTTGCACATCTGTGTACCATGTCGATATGCACACTGTGAAAATGATTATCGTGTCGTGCCATGGCGGTTGGCGCTATCTTCGTACACTTTGCCAACTTGATCAATAATTATAAATTTAGTTGTAGAACATATTCAAGTTTGATGTCTACTTACATAAATCCTTTCTTATCATCCTTTGCTTTACAATATCTTTAGGTGGTATGATTGAGTTGAAGAAAGACAAATTTAGCTATATAAGAGATCTATCAGGAGTGACCCCTATTAAAGTTCACCAAGATTATTTCTAAAGCATGGTTAACAGATCAAACGATGCTAGTACAATGTCCGTGCAAATTCAATCATTTATAACTTTTATCAGCTTGTAATTGCTAAAAGTGTGCCAGCTAAGCTGGAACTACATAAGTGAATATTTAGCTGCCAACATTATCAACTTGCACATATTTTTACATTTAGTTACTTGTTGCTACTATATGTCAAAAACTTTAGAGTTCATGTCCTCAAGTCCAGATTGATCCACCAGCGACATCAAAGGGCCATGTTCGCTTTGCTGAAAAGTCATGGCTGAAAGTATTGTTCGCTAATTTGTTGTGAGAGAAAAACATTATTCCTTCGCTGAAACAGTATGGCTCATAAGACAATTATATCTAGCTGGGGGCTCTAACAAGGATAAGGGACCGTGAGTTGGATTGTTTATTTGTTTACACACTCAAAGTAAGATATGTACTTGCTACACCTTTAGAAAGTTGCAAATTGCTTATTCTTATCATCATAATGTCATAGGTAATTATCTGTTATTTTCAATTATTACCATTTCACATCACAATATTTTTCTCATTCAAAATAAAAAATATTATTGGATATTCTTATATATCATCCAAGCAGCGAAGGAGCATGAGCTGTCGCCCGCCCTGATGGTCTCCACATAGGGTGTGATTGGTTGCCCGAACCGGACCGTCATATGGCCCACCCAGCATCCTTTGGTGCATTCGCCTGTGTTTGGTTGCCCTACTCGCATCTTTCTCCTGCTTCCTCCCATGCAGATTCCCTCCTTCATCCCGGACGGCGTCGTCTTCTCGATCCCCACTTCCCTCTCGGTGCAGGCTCGCTCGGTGCTTGGCGGGAACATTCGTGCCGAGCACGGGAGATGAGGCCGTCCGAGCCATAAAAGCGCATGTGGGTCTCGGCTAGGGTTACCGCCCTCACTCTTCGCCTCTCCTTCCACCATAGCTCCGGTGCAAACTCCCATCTTGCTCCCCCTTGACCTCGGTAGCCCTACCTAGGCGACCCTCGCTGTCGGATTTCTCTCGGTCCTCCAGCGCTTGGACAGTATATATGCCACCTGCGCTCTTCCCCTCATCTTTCTTTAGTGTCGATTTTGTTGATTTGTTGGTGGATTTTGCTTGAAATGCCAAGAAATCAGGGTTTTTGGTTTGACATCCTCAGATCTGTATGATGTTATACCTGATTTACCTGTTCCTAGCTCAGATCTGTACATGATGCTTCGTATTTGGTTTATACCTCATGTTTTGTGTAGATCTTATACATGCTGATGCCTATTTTGTTGTACACACTGAGCAAAGTGCCTAGAGGTTAGTGATGTTGATTGTGTAACCGTATACGCTGGAGGAGCACCCTTTGGTGTGGCAGCCGCATCTTTCATAGTTCATTTTGTCTGATTTTTTGCTTGCTAAGCAGTACACACCCATGTTGCATGCTTCCTTTCTAATGTTGCCCTCCATCATGTTGGTAGACATGGCCTTTGAAGCTAGGCGAAGGGCTACCGCTGCTGTGGTTGTTGCAGTGGCTGCTTGGTTTTTCATGTGGTTTAGGAGGAGAGTTTAAGATTCACGCTCAGTTACCTATGGTCCCTTGGCTGAGAGGGACAGACAGAGGATGAATAACCTTAGATACATCTATGAATCTGATGATGTGCACTATGTCAACCTTCTTAGAATGAAGAGGGCCCCTTTTTCCAACTTTGTGACCTTTTCTGTAGTAGAGAGCTTGTCACTGACAGCATACATGCATCTATTGAAGAACAAGTAGCCATGTTCTTGCATGTTGTTGGTCACAATGAGAGGTTTAGGGTGGTTGACCTCACCTTCAGGAGGTCCGTAGAGACAATTAGTAAGTTCTTACAGAAGGTGTTATATGCGGTAGGAGAGCTGAGGAATAAAATGATTGTCCCTCCTGCTACCAATGTCCATCCTAGGATCCTTAGGAGTAGAAGGTGGTATCCCTATTTCAAGGTTGGTATCCATAACTTGTCATACATAGGTCTCATGTATTATCAGTTTAGTGTCAATGTTCACTTGCACTTATATTTTGTTGATTTAGGACTACATAGGAGCAATTGATGGTACTCATGTATTAGCTAGAGTGCCTGTGAAGATGCAAGTTGCCTTTAAAGGCAGGAAGCACACCATCACACAAAATGTGTTGGTAGCCATGGACTTTGACCTCAGATTCACCTATGTGCTTGCTGGTTGGGAGGGATCTGCACATGATGCTCTTATCTTGTTTGATGCTCTTGAAAGAGCTGATGGCCTTAGAGTGCTACCAGGTATCATCCAAACCACAAAAAACCTTTGACACTTTGCTTAATCCTAAATGAAACTACTAAAACATATTCCTATCTGCTAATTTTTAGGCAAATTCTATCTTGTCGATGCTGGCTATGCAGAGAGGCCTGGTTTCTTGCCACCATTTCGTGCCACAAGGTACCATTTGAGGGAGTTTGGTTCAAACCGTCCTCAAAATCAAAGAGAGCTTTTTAATCTAAGGCATTCGTCTCTTAGTGTAACAGTTGAGAGGGCTTTTGGGGCTCTAAAGAATAGATTCAGGATATTGGATAACAAGCCTTTCCACCCATACAAGACCCAAGTTAAGCTTGTTCTTGCCTGTTGTATTCTTCACAATTGGATCCTCAGGCACGGGTAGGACGAGCATGTGCCTGCTGAATCCACATGGACTCCTAACATCAATGACAATGCCTCACAACCAGATCATGTCCCTGACAATGGTACCTAGGCATAATAGAGGGAGGCATGGGCTGCACAGATGTGGTAAAACAGGGGGAATTCTAGGGTGTAGTGGCATGGTGTGTGTACTGTTTAGTAGCATTAGAGAAACTTGTATTTTAACTAAGACCTATGGCACTTTGCAATGATGTAGTACCTATTCCTTTTCTGCCTATTTGATTTGTTGAACTTGTATTTCATATCATGCAATTTGTTTTCCTTACGTACTGGTTGTTCAATGTTATGGTGGTTGTGGATAGGAAATGGACAATATGTCTGACCAGGTTATTAACATTGGTGGTGAGGACGATGTGGTGAAACAGGGTGGGGTAGTTGCTGCTAATGATGGCAACCAAGCAGCCCCTTAGCCCAATGGCCCTATGCACTGGAGTCATGTCCAGTCTGGGTTCATGCTAAGGAGGTTCCATGATTTGGTGGGGCAGGGGGTCAAAACTAAGAAAGAGTTCAAGGAGGTACATGTTAGGTAGGTTGCACTCATGGTCTCTAAGTTTGCTGGGGTCAATGTGAGCACCCAGTAGATTTACAATCACCTGAGAAAGTGGAGGCAAAGGTGGGTTAAGATTGTTACGCTCAAGGATTTGAGTGGTGCTCTGTGGGATGAGGACCACCATATGATAGTACTTGATGATGAACACCTGCTTGGTCACACCAAGGTTAGAAACTATTTGGATAACACCTTAGCAGTCCCTTTTCTTTTCTTCTGCTCCCCTATGTCTAATAGTTACATCTGTTTCACTAACTAGGATCATCCTGCTGATGTTAAGTTCTTGAACACACCAATAGAGAACTATGTTCAGATGGAGGCCATCTTTGGTGGTAACCAGGCCACAGGCAGGTATGCAATGGGCTCAAATGAGCCTCTGGGTACTCCAACTGACATTGGCCAAGGTGATATTGATGTCGTTGAGGACATCACTGACTTAGGTGGCACAGAGGCTGATTCTGGAAAGGGAACTCCTCCTGGTATGAAAGGTTCTAAGGGTTCTGATGCCATGGGCCAGGAGGAAAGGGGTGGCAAGAGAAGGAAGCTTGCCTAGAGGAAATAGACCTCATGAATGGAATGATCAAGGTTGTGGAGTCTGTAGGAGATGTCCTCAAGACTCCACAGCATAATGAGGTGCATCAGGATCTTTATGGCTGTCATCAAACCATGTGAGACATCCATGCCCAAGCAACAGCTGGGCGGTTGTGATGATCTGATGGTTGGGCTGGATGTCTCTCATGGTTTCATGCCTATCATGATATTAGTTTTCTACTATCTGTTTGAGGTTTGTTGCTGTCTATGTTTCTTAAGCTCCAAGTTCAAGGTCAAATGAAAAGACAATTAAATCTAAGGCAAATCGATTGAACTACCCCTCATCTTATCAACATCTTATACTTGCTTTTATGTGTTTTTAAGGGGCAAATGGCTTGGTATGTTGTGTACCATGGCAGAGTTCCTGGGGTATATGCAACCTGGGCTAGATGCAATACCCAGTAACTAGTTTTAAAAACAACAGCTACAAGAGCTTCCCTAACAAAGAAGAGGCAGAAGCATCATACCTCGAGTTCATGGGTTGTGAAGATGATAAAGTTTTTGTCAATCCTCCACCAAAGGTGCTCAGGAACAAACTGGTGTTATTTATTGTGGCTGTGGTGCAGTCTTTTCTGTTGCTGGTGCTCTTGTGGTTCGTTCTTGCTCGTTGCTACAACTGTCTGTGATGCTCAAAATGGCATGGCTTGGTATGTTGCCTATCGGGGAAAGGAGCCTAGGGTCTATGCCCTAAAATGCCTCCTTGCAGTGCTTCGGGCAACCAATGAAGCCCTAAAATACCTTAGTTACTGGCTATTGCTTTGGTTCGGTCGTTTATTTTGATGATGCTTAACTTTTTCATTGCTAAGCATTGTTGTAGGTGCCTCTAATTGTTTCATATTGCCTGTGATGGTTTCAAAATGCCATGAACACGTGTAAAGACAATGACCTTGTGAGGAACTGTGACTTTTGTTGTTCATGATTTGCTGGGAGTACTATTGTCATGTTTATGTCATTAGAAGCTCCAAGGTCATTGTCAATGCCAAGCTTGTTGAACCGAGGCAAAGTTATCTCTGTTTCCTTCTATTCTTCTTCATTCTGCAATAGCTGGTGGTAACCACACCAAACTCATACATGGGTACTCAGACCTAGGGCAATACGGCCAACCAAACAAGACCTGGAATCACCAGTTCATACATCGAAATGGTGCAAACGGGGAACAAAACACGATGTAGGTCATCCGGTATCCTGTACTCGGATGCAACCAAACACACCCACTTGCATGCTTCCATCATGACTGGGAAGAGCCTGCACAGGGCCCCCATCCCAGATCACCAATGCCAGAGCAACCAATCACGCCCATAGTCTCTGCACGCATCACGGATTGGGCGACTGGCCCAGCACAGGCAGGAGCGCGGCGAAGCCGCGCATGGTTTCTAGTTTGGTCCAAACTGGCACATTAATGGAGTGTTTGGTTTGGAGAATTAACTTATTCTAGATAAGGTGATCCATCATGAATTCATCTTTTAAATTTAGTGACATGATTTCATTAATCATACTAGTACTAACTATTAGCTTGTGAGGAGTGAGGCGATGATTGATCAACTCATTCTATTCCACAAACCAAATAAAGAACTTAAGAAATAAGACGATGATAGAGTACCTGGTTCCACAAACCTAACACCAGTCAGCCAACAAAGTGAAATAACATGCCGTTCGAAAAGGTGTAAATTAAAGACTACAACAGAATAATGGTCGTCAAATGTCTTATTGGATGGGGACAAACATTTTTGCAAAAACAAATAAAAAATAAAAAAAACTCCAAGAGCTCGACGCACTCTGCTCGCTAGCAATGAGTGGCCCAGTCCATGGAGAAAGTAAGTTGGGGTCACATTCCTCACTTTCTCTAAGTCAATGTTCGCTAGATAACTTGGGCCGGTAGCAGCCCGCGGACCACTCGATTCCATTTATTCTGGGGTGCTGCGACTGATATGGGAATTTAAATGAGCAAAGCTGAACATGTGCATACTGCATGTATACTGTACCATGGTATCTCGGGTACGAGTGTCTGCTATGCACCGCGACAGATACGCGGTACGCTTGGGTCCCCTAGCAATTATACGTAGACAGAGGTGCCACCGCACGCTACGCGATCATGCCAAAGCGGAGCGGAACTCGCGCAACTGTCGTGTTGGCGCGCGGAGGCCAAACCTGCCGGCGCATCGGCAACAGGGCCAGCCGATCGACGGCATCCGGCCCGGCCGGGGTCCGGGGACAACCATCGATCATGGATGCAAGATGCCATGCAGGCAGGCTGCTTTTCGTTCCTGCACCGCATGCATTCGCTCTGCAAACCAAACCCGGTGGCCTACTCCGAGGTACTGACCTGCCACCTACCGAGAAGCAACAGCAGCGGCGCCAACCAACACGACACATGTTCTCGATCGACCGTGCTCAGTTCTCTCACTTTGCGGGCAGCGTGCAGTGGCATCGCTCCATGGCTTTCTGAATTCTGAACAAGCACGTGAGTGGCCCCATCCCCAGTTGCACACTTAATAAGGGCTACTAGTAGCTTGAGCCATCTTGAAGGAAGGGGAGGTGTGTGGTCTGTGACTGAGTGGCATTCCTGTCCAACCTGTCCGACTACAACTCCCTATGGCCGCAACACATCATCGTCCTGGTTGTGTTCCGAGATGGATTGATCAGTGTTTGCATTATATAAGTCTCTCTCCACCATTGGTTTAGTTGAGTTTACCATCACATCATCCAGCTAGCTAATTTAGGCTGATTGTCAAGATAACAGGACTACAATACTTAGCTTTTCTGTTATATATGTTGGATCATATATTTTATATACAGTAATAAACATTATTATTTCACAACACAAACAGTCAGTTACCTCCATTCCACAGCTGAACAGCATGACATACTTATTCCTGGCTTTTGTTTCGCACTGTTAGATCCTGGATGAGTGCGAGGATAAAAGTACGTGTGTTTATAGAATTGAGTGTGTATAAGCGAGGATTTATGTTTGTTCTGTGAAGCAAGAATGTGGGATGAAAAGTTTAGCGTACTGTTCGCTTGTCTTATAAGTCATACTTTTCAGCCAACGAACATTATTTTTCTCTCACAATAAATCAGCCAAAAGTACTTTCAGTCATGGTTTATCAGCCAAACGAACAGGGCATAGAACTCGGGACCAAGCTGTGAAAGGCTCGAGGTTCACAAGTTTACTTGATCTCTAATAATATAAATGTGCTGAACTCGAACCTTACTTATCAATCCATTCAGCTCGAGCAGAAATTGTGCTGACAAGGCTTAACTTTTATACTCACATAGCAACGAAGCTTTGGGTATTTCAGTATCACGCGATAACGTCCCTTGTATTACTATTCATTCAACATTTTCGACCACTTTCTTTTATAGGAAAAGGTTTACAATGTACGGAGTAATGTGCATCCATTTTGAGCCTTGCTTAGCCTGATCTAATCAACTTTGGCTAATAAGACCAGCTCTAATGTCAAGGTGGCTTGTTGTTATTAATTAACTCAAGTTAGTCTTCTCGTCCCTTTGAAACTATAGGAACTAAGGTAAAATTAAATTTTCCCAAAAGGGCATGTGTCCCATCAATGCATATCATTGCTGGACGCGTATGATCGAAGACGTGTGTGCATAATAGGAAAAAGACAATCGTATATACAGCTATTACTTCGTTTCTTTTTCTTAGGAATCTTATATAATCAGAGGAGGTATATTTCTTAGTACAAAATTTGGATAATGCCTCATGGTATTTTTCTTAGTTATGCCAGGAAAACCTACTCCCGTAGGCCAAAAAAAAATATTATTTTTGCTATAAATCTAAACAAATATTTGATCAGATTCATAACAGAAATGACATTCTTTTTAGATAGAGGGACTAGGGTGCAGTGTCGCCTATTCACTCATTTACTTTTTTGCCGAAACACTCTTTTTGTTTGTGTTATAAATACCCCTATATCGTTCAGATTAAACGTTATGCTCTGAGTAAAACACATCATCCCTTCGTAAAACAAGACTTGGTTTCATTAATTAACGGAGGGGCTGGTGGCCATTTCCTAAGCATAATAAGCCATTAGTCCACAAAGCATGGCTAATAATATCGTGGATTATTTACTGCTGGCTGGTTTGGTGTGAGAGAAAAACACTGTTCCTGGCTGAAAATTTACGATCGTTTACGAGCAAGCGAACAGGCTGATAGACCATATATTAGCCCACCCACACAGTAGATGTCTATTAGGAGTTTAGGACATACTTCATCGTTAATACATGACCCCCGTTTTCTCTAATAATAAGGTCTTTTGAAGCTTATTAGTGACGAAGTTAAAGCAAAATAGAGAAGGGGTGCTCCTATACTGTAAATGCATAGACATGTACCTCAGAGCACATATACCTCGAAAAATTAGAAATAATCATTGTTTTAATATTTTTTTACGAGGTCATAGTTGATTCACCGTCGACTGGTTGTAAATCTCAGGATCCTAAAGTCCTGTCTCACTGTTTGGATCTTAAGAGAATTTAAGAATCTAGATAAAAAAAAAATCTCGGGATCCTAGAATCATATCCAAACATACAGATTTTAGAGAATAAAACACATGAATTTCTTTAATCCAGATTCTTAAAATCTCTAAGGAACAAAACGGTACTAAGGATCCTATTTGGCACGGCTTCAAACGTCTCTGGCTCTGACTCCCTGCTATAATGCGCGGAGGAGCCGAAACTAGTGAAACAAGAGATAGTGGTTGCATTGGCTCTTAGTTTCTTTTGAGATGAAAGGGGAAAAAATAGTTCCTCGCTACAGTGCTAGAAAGATTTAGAGCTCTACCAAACTATACTCTATTCTATTTTCTCTTTTTCTCTATTTAAGGTCCTATTTGGTGTCGCAGAACCGACCAATTTATAAGAATACAAGTACAATGGCAATCCGCAAGCGGTTGCGCTGTTATACTTGAACCCATATAAACCCGGTAGTCCGTCGAGTACCACGACGGGTCTCGATAAACGATTTACAACAACCAAGATCGTACAGGATTCAACATACATGCCACATATTACATAAAGTTCACAGATACTTTTCATCATCAGAGTACGAATAGAAAGTTATTACAAACCGAGTTTGATAATTAAAGCGAAAGCAAATGAGTTCGAAGATAAGTTTCCAACGTAGTTTGATACAGTGCCATGCCAGATCACGATCCACAAAAGCAAAGATAGGAATTACTAAGGAAGCCTGCCCAAGGCTTACTCCTCATCCACAGCGGGATAGAAGCAACTCTTGCAATAACCATGATACACAGTGCCATCTGCAACAATGGGAAAATAAACCCTGAGTACAAGAAGGTACTCAGCTAGACTTACCCGTCATGAACCAGAAATAAAATGACTCCAAGGATTATGCAAGGCTGTATAAGTGGACGTAACTTGACAACATTTTGCGAAAAAGGCAATTAATCTTTGTACACTTGTGATTCCTTTGTCAAGTTAATTATAACTATCCATTTCTAGATTAGCAACTATCCTGTGCCAAACATGTGGTATATTATTTAGAGTCATATAATAGTAACCATAGCAGGTATTGTAATTCCATATTCATCTGAACCATCATGTTTCATAACACAGTTACTACGATGTTGGAGCTAGCCAAGTTTCTCACTATCCGGGAGAGACGGCGATTCGAATCGATTTCTACCAGCTGGGAATTTATTCCTAACACAAACCCAGATCTACCAGCCACGATAGTCTTAGGTCACCTTTGGTACAACTCAGGTACACATTTCGCGGGTCCGTACCGCGCCGCACAATCTGGAACACCAGATGCCAGGATGCTCAGGCCAAGCCTACCCTTGGGCTCAGTCTGATCGTTCCCCGGAAGGAGCGCACAACAGAACGGTTCCCGCCCTGAGTTGAATTACTCGGCTTCGCGGTCGGAACGAATTATCCGGCCAGCTAAGTGAGAGGCATGCGTTCAATCTTGTCAGAAGTTCCAACAACGGTACGGTCCTTGATCGACACAGACGGGGATAGATCCACACCCAAGACCTCCATGCCTTGTTGCTTTTCTATCGATATCCCGCCCGGTCTCCATTTACATTAACCATGGTTCTTTTCCACGATAACAATTATGACCAACCGTGCTCCGGTATCCACCTATATCTCGCAGGTGACAGGAAATCGCCCGACTTCTACCGGTCTAAGCATGGCTAAGCATATATATTCGATCCTGGACCTATACCAGTTAAAGGTGTAATTTCTGGACAAGGAATGTACATGCATCGAGTGGTTTCATTCAACTCTTATAACCTAATGCATCAATCATAAATACGTAATTAAACATTTGTAAATTACTGGGAGACTTATAATGCTCCGGGGCTTGCCTCGCAGAAAGGAAGTAGGGCGATGGTCAGGGCACTCCGGAAGCTCTTCAGGGTTCTGCTCTACGCCTTCGGGAGCTGCGGCTTGCGGATCCTCCTGCGGGTTCCCTTCCTCTGCTTCTTCGAATTCCAGCAACGTGATCTCTTCCTCCGATCCTAGATGCATGAGTATGGTATGAGTATTACGAATGCATAATGTTAACAAGTGCATCGCGTTGTTGAGTAGGTGCATATCTCTTCTCGATTACTACTTAACTATTTCTACAATGCATCGACTACACCATAAAATAGCAGCTACTTGTTTCACTCATAACTGGAGTTCTAAAAATCCAAAAACAGTGATCCTGGACTTTCTGGAAAGCTTATCAAATTCTCTACAACTCTGTTATTAACCATTTTTACAGTCTACATCAGTTTCAACATGCAACTCATCATATTCTAGAATCAGTCCGGAAACTATTTAACATGCAATATAAAGTAAGAATACTTCTACTTTATGTAATCATTCAAAATTTGACAAACTAGAACCTACCAACAGTGTAAGCATACCAAATACAGTTAAGATGATATAATGGTGAAGCCCAAACTATTTATTAAATTGCCTTTATTATTTTATTTAGATATCTAGGTTAAATAATAAATATATATCAGATGTGCTTAATAAATTCTCAAAAATTTACAGAGCCTTACTAATGCTATCAAAGGACTACTATAAAAATTTCATGTCATTTTACTAAGTAGAACATTCTATACAAAAATGATAAGGAAGCAAGGCTTGAAATAGCATAAATGGAAAATCCTATTGAAAAGTGTCAAGCAACAGATTTCTTACTTTTCCTAACATCCATATGGTACTAGTATCATCTCCAATAAATCTCATGAATTTTGGACTTATAATTAATTTATAAAAATTCAGGCAAGGATTAACTATTTATAAAAGAAAAATCTATAACTATAGATCTACACATGCACTTGTTCTCAAATTTTTATCCAAGCTCATGTATGACAAGAATAGCCTACCACAAAAATTTCATAATTTTTGGAGCACAGGAACTCTAGATATAAAATAAACAAATTTGAATGCATTCAAAAGCACATTTGAAATCCCTATTTAAATCTCCAGAAATTTCTACTGTTGAAGCCAAGAACATATTTTTTCTAAATACTACACTTCCTAAGCAACACAATCATATTTATTTCAAAATTTTAGGAGCTACCAAACTAAAGATACAAAAATAACAAAACAAATCAAAAACTGGAATATTTGAACTAGCCTACAACACTGCTGTCGCTGACCGGTGGGACCCAGTGGTCAGGGGACCCCACACGTCAGTGACACGAAGCAGAGCAGCGGCGCTGCTGGGCACTGCGCGGCTGCGGCTCGTCGACGGCGAGCTTCGCCGGTGGTGAGGTCATCATGGTATGACCTACATGACCTGGCGAACCTATTGAGCCGCATGGTCGGACCTATTGCCGACCCTAGAGCTAACGGCGACGGCCATGGCGGGGTGGAGGCGCGGGTCGACGGTGAAACGCCGGTGTGGGCTACGGTGGCTCGAACAGACGCTGCGCCGAGCATCACCGAGCTACGGTGGAGCTACCTAGTGCCCTAACGCGGCCTGGGATGGACGGTAGTGACGTGGCCACGGAGACGGAGCTCACGGCGGAACTCCGGCGAGCTTAAACGCGCGGCGATGGCTTACCAAGCGCTGTCAATGGTCACGGGAAGAGGCAGTGGGTCGCTGAGAAGACGGTGGAGCTTTGGTGGTGGTGCTGGAGTGGCTAGGCGCGGGCTGCGCACGGCTATGGCGATGGCGGAACTGTGGGCGCTCGGCGGCTGCTGCAGCGGAGAAGAAAGGGCGCCGGGAGCGAAATGGGAGCGCGGGATGGCTCGGGCGGGCGCTGGCGACGTTAAGGCCGCGCTCGGGCGCGGCGTGGCCTGCGCGGACAGAGCGCTGGCGACGCGCGGCCGTCGCCGGGGACACGCGGAGCGCGGATTCTGCCGGTGTCGGCCACTGACGCTCGCGATTCAGTTCGTCAGATAACGCGAAGCCGAGCCTGACGACGTACTTTCGTGGAGCTTGATCTTCTAATCCGTGACGTATTAGTGCACACAATCTACACCAAAGTTGTAGCTCTAAGTACCATCTGTAATTCATATAAAACGATCAAGACCTAATTCGCAACGGTTAAGGAGGAAAATCGTGCTCAAAGTTGGCTTGTCAGGCTGTCGGTGTTCACGACTTAGCAAAAATTTGCTAAGTGTAGAATTTGTGATTTCTCAGATTTTTGAAACCCAAATTCACACATGTTAGGAGCTGAATCAGTCAAAGGCCCAAAAATCAAAGTTGTTCCTTATGTCAAACACTACAACATTGCTTTAGTGAACTCCTCCATGCAAGGTCCCTAACACTTAGTTCAACTTTAGTCAAACATGTCACTTTGAAAACATGCTACATATACAAACCATGGCTAAATGACCAAACTAGCCCTAGCACTAAATACCAAAGTTGTTCCTAATGATATCCTAAGCATGTTAAAACAATTTGCAAGGTCATTTAAGCATTTCATGTAGTAGTCACTCATATAGCCATTCAGGTCAACACATGAAATATCACTTAAGTGCTTGATCATGAAATATGGCCTTCATGAACAAGGTTCCTTTTGTTAACCTAAGTATAGCTAAGGTGTTTTAGTGACTAGCACTACCCACTTGCATTCATTTGTACAAGATCATATGCATATGTTCTAAGAAACACGAGATAACAAGTAATGTTTCATATGTTTCGATCCAATGTTTCAATTGTAAATGATGATTTATGAATGCTTGATGCTCATGCTCATGCTATGCAAGTCAAGTTATGCAAGGCTAACACCCGAGGTGTTACATTTGGAACACGTGCATTTTTCTCTGTTCCTGCATTTTTCCTTAAAAATGAACTATTTTCTCTTTTTCTCTATTTAAGGTCCTATTTGGAACATGTGGATTTTTATCTGTTCTTGCATTTTTTCTTAAAAATGAATTGATTCATATAAAATTCCCCTGAAATTACTGTGAAATTCATGCGTTCGAAACGTACCATAAGAACAAGTATAATAGCAGGCTATAAGCCGACTAAATGCTGAGGTGGAGGAGAGAGGGGAGAAGAGAGAGGAGAAGCGGGCTGTAAGCTTACAGCCGGCTTGGGCACAAGAACCAAGAAAGTCTGTGAGAGAGACAACTGGGCTATATATTAATTGTAAAGAGCTAACTACTGTATGAGTGGGCTGAGAGAAGGCTGTAAGGAACCTTACAGCCAATAAACCGGCTGTATTATTAGCCTTGCTCTAAGCATTCATATGTATCGCTAAGGGTCCAGCTGGAGCTAGCCGTCCAGTAGGGTAACAACAATAGGGCTGACGGGTCGCTGTCTTGTCACTGAGTGGGCAGATGGCCCTACCAGCTGGTGGCACATCTAGCTAGCTGGATGTCAAATGCACCAAAACCCTTCTCTTTCCTCTGGAAAAGTAAAGTCGTTGGCCGCCATTAGTGCCCTGTGACTCCATTGGATTGGATGGTCGCAAAACTAGCGAGTCTGCTCACATCGCAACCATGAACTCCGTACTCAAGTGCACTGCAATGCAAAACATACAGACGCTTGAACTGCACGTACTACTAGCTGGTTTGTTGCTGCGTTGCATTGCATCACTAGGGCATCTTGTGAAGCAGTAAAAAATCTGCGTCCTTGGCCCAGCTGGTAAAAGACAGACAAGGGCAACGGAGGACAAAATGGCCTCACTGTTGGTCATGTTTTACCTGTAGCAACGGACGCCCACATTCACGTCTAGTGGTATGCTGCATCGCAGGCTCGCAGCATTGCACAGTTGCACTAATAACTTTATTACTGTGCATTTGCTGCTGGCCACCATTTTCCTGGCTCTCCGCATGTGTAATGCAGGCTATCCTACGCTCGCTGTTTTTTCGAAAGGCAGGCTATCCTACTCGACCGCTCAGATGAGACGGGACCCTTCGTATTTTCTTAGGCGGTGTTTGGTTCTTCGATCTCTCCTAAAATTTATCTTACATCAAATATTTAGATATTAATAAAAAACATTAAATATATATTAATTACAAAACCAATTACATAGATGAAGGCTAATTTGCGAGATGAATTTTTTTAAGTCTAATTAATCCGTCATTAGCATATGTACTGTAGCACCATGTTGTCAAATCATGAACTAATTAGACTTAAAAGATTCATTTCGCAAATTAGTCACAAGTTGTGTAATTAGTTTCATAATTAATCTATATTTAATATTATATTCATGTGTTCAAATATTCGATGTGCTTCCATAGGCCCTTAGACCGCTTTCTCTACGTCCAACCGAACCGGCGCCCCCGTCTTCCTCGTACAGTAAGCAGGAGTGGCTACTGCTGCAGACCGGCAGTGCGAGGCACCAATCCTCGTCACTTCCTCCCTGCCTCTGTGTCTCTAGCCCGCTTCAAATCTTTACAAAAATAAAGAGGCTTTTATATGTATGCTATTAAAAAATTTTATAATTACGCATAAGTTATTAAAAAAATTGATCGCACATGAGTGCTATCATTCTGAACTTCTTTGCTCTTCAAACCATTCCGTCGGTGTTCTGTTCGTTTTTCACCGTTACATGTGGGCCCAGTCAGTATAAACGTTCAAAATACCCTTCTCTCATCATATCCTCTTGCTTCTTTAGTCCACACCGCTCGCGCTCGCGTCCGAGGCCGGCGGAGTTCGCTTCCGCGCTCGCGCTCGAGCTCGCGGCCGCCATCCCCTCCGTCAGCGGCTGCGGCGTCCATGCCCGGCCTCGCGCTCGCAGCCGCCTATCACTTCCGGCAGTGGCAGCGGCGTCCACGCTCGGCCTCGCGCTCGCGGCCGCCATCCCCTCCGGCAGCGGCGGCCTCGTCCACGGCCGGCTTCCCCTCGCGCTTGCGGTTGGCAGAGCCCCGCTCGGCGGAGCTCGTGCTCGAGCTCGCGGTCGCCATCCCCTTCGTCAGCGCTCGTGCTCGCGGCAGTGGGCGTGCCCGTCGCGCTGTGCCGCTGCGCGCTCCGCACCCGGGCGAGCTGCAGGCGCACCTCCCACACCGCCACGGCCAAGAAGAAGGAGATGGCGGTGTTGCTGATGGTGGCCGCTCTGGCCGCGGCCATCCTCAAGGTGGCCACCGCCGTCATCGTCGTCGTCGTGTTCGGGGGGCAGCTCCACTCCGACCATAGCGCCACCTCATCCAGGCTAACGCGTGCGAGCTCGCGGCCGTGGTGACCGCCTCAGCGGCACTGCTCCGCGCGGCCGCCCAGCCTAGCCTCGGCCGCCGCAAGCGCGGGTGCGGGCGAGCTCCGCCCCGGCCGCACGCACAAGAAGAGAGATCGAGTTTGAGAGAGAGAGGATAGAGATGAGAGGGGTATTATGGACGTTTTGACTGACCTGACCCACCTGTGATGACTCCCAAACGGTGAAAAACAAACAGAACACCGATGAAATGGCTTGGAGAGCAGAGAAGTTCAGAACGATGGCAGTTATGTGCGGTCAATTTTTTTAATGACTTACGCGTAATTACAAGCTCGAAAACAAATCCATGGTTTTCTCTGCTCACTTTTACAGTAGCTCCAAACCGGCTCCACAGAAGACGATCATTACCGCCATGCAAATAATGGCGCGGGAAAGAAAAAGAGACTGCCGCCGTAAATCCACCTGTCAGCGGAACAGTAGGCGGATATGGACGGGCTCTGTGGCAGGCGAGGCGACAGACGGACTGGTCCTGGAGGGGGGCATGCCTCCCCCGTGCCGTCACGTGCATGTCCTGTCCGGGAAAGGCACGGCCGAGTAGGCCGCCGGGCCCGGGCGGACCGAGCTGGACTGCTGGAGCTGGGCCTGCCGCCGCTTGCGGTTGCGGGTGTCCGTGTCCCAAGGGGCCGTGGAGCCCGGTCCAGAGCCCTCGGGCCTACTTGTCCTTGGCACGACTGTCCTGCGGGCCACCCGACGCACACGTAGCGGCGGCTTCTGGTTGCGCTGCCCGTGGTTCATGACCTTTTCGACACTGCTGAGGTTGCACAGTTTTATTGCACAGCCGTGAAGGGCCTGCCATGGACATGGACGTGAGCGGCAGATTGGGTGGCCGCAAACGGTCCGAGTAAATCGTGATATTCAGCTCTTGTTGCCGTAAAAGTTACTGATTTATTACGCTTTGGTCGAAATACTCCTGCGCTTGTTCCACGTATAAAAAACACCATGCTGGCTGACATAGGGCTCCTGCCTGGACACTGAACACGGGCTGCCGAGTGAATCGCAGACGCAAATCTTTATCGCATGGACGACGTACGGTCACGATGTGTGTATCGTCTGCTGGTGGCCTCACTACTACAGAATGGACCTGTTGTCCCGGGCGGTAACAGCCTTTAGTCCCGGTTACCGCGCCGGGACAACGATCCCGGAACTAAAGGTGGAACCTTCAGTCCCGGGTCATCGAGCCGGGATTAAAGAGAGACCTTTAGTCCCGTTGGTAACACCAACCGGGACTAAAGGCCCTCCAGCCGAGCGAACCTGGCGCACCCTTTAGTCCCGGTTGGGGTTACCAACCGGGACTAATGGTTCACCCTTTAGTCCCGGTTGATAACCCCAACCGGGACTAAAGGTTCCTTTTCTTTTTCTTTTTTTTTGTTTAATTTGTTTTCAGTTCAGTTACACGTATTTGTTTAATATATAATATGTTTTTATGTACGTATTCTACGTTGCTAATATAAATACACGCATGCATATAATTACATCTAATTCTCATCTTGAGCATTATTATATTCGAATAAAGTATGAAACTATATATATATATATATATATATATATATATATATATATATATATATATATATATATATATACAACACTTTCATAATCTTGTTCTCGAAAATAACGATATCAATAAACATTTAATTTACATCATTTATTCCTTAAGATCAAAGTAGAACTCGCCGTTGGGATTTAGCACTTTTTCTAGAAGATATCCTGCTATTGACTCTTGAACTGCTTTCAGATGGTCTTTTTGCATGACCCTTCGTTTCAACCATTCAGTCTTGCATTTGAAATAAAAGGAAAAGTATTAATACACATATATGTATATATATTCATTTAAAAATAAATAAAAATTGATATATACGTACTCTGAGGACATCTTCAGGAGTTCTTCTTATGTGCGCAGTGATAAATTCACAAACGTAGTATCCACACAAGTTATTACCTGGTTCCTGCCGTAAACACCACTGTACGAGAAGAAGATTATTCTCATCATCTCACACGTAAATTGAAGTACGATATAGTAATTAAACACGTGGGGAAGTGTATATAGTACAACTTACTGGTATTTCAACTACATTAAGTGGTGCCTTGCAATCCTTGCGATGTTGTCGAATAAACTCTTTCCAAACCCTTTGCGACCAATAATGTACGATCGTTAATAAATTATGGCAAAGTCTATTCAATAATAGTTGTGCGCGAGAGATCGAAATTACCCCTGGATAATGTCTATCATATCTTGGTATAGTGCCCGTTCTTTTCTCAACGAGTCAAAGATTAGTAACCGACTTGAGTTTAACTCAATGACAATGAGTATCCAGTGAAAACTGCATTGGTTTATACACACACGTACATGCATATAAGTTGTATTGATATTACATAAAATGTGTAGACTACATTATTATTAACACTTACTCAAAGTTGTACGGGAAAAGTATTGTTGTCTTGTCGTGCTGCTTCACGAAGAACTTCATGATATTCGTCTGTGCTTGAGATACCCAGTGGTCCTTGACAATAATATCGGTTTTGAATACGATATAAGGATCAATGAAGCCAACACTGGTGTCTTGTATTATTTGGAGCTCTGACATCTGGAATCTATATATAAATATAAGTTACATGTGAGGATAATTATATACACGTACGCATGGAAGTGAGTTTATTAAATAAAAGTAAGAATCACTTACAAACAAAAGGAGCTCATGATTGATTTGTCCAGAGCGTCCAAGTGGAATAATTGATGCAATTATTCGAAACTAATATGTAAGATGTCATCGCCACGGAAGTAATGATGGTCTCTAAATCTGACAAAGATCCACTGCTCACCCCTGCCACACGCCTGCATGTACCACTTGTTGAGCAAGTACATTTGCGTACCTAATTCATTCAGAGCCGCAGGGTTGTACAGACTTTTGCCATATTTATAAGTCTTCCAGGTATCAACTTCCAGGTTCTGGATTGGAGCTTTGCCCGTCAATTGATCCAAGGTTAAACCAGTATCTTTAAAAAAAGCATTAAGGGCTTGAACCGACACTTCTCCAGAGTTGTCTGGTCGATAGACTTCTATGTTGGAACCATATTCATTAGCAACAACAAGATTTTGCATTGGTTGCTTCTGTTGTCCGAGCTGTGGGACATCCTTCCCTGATGCTCTTTTCCTTTTCTTATCTGCATCATGTGACTTCACGAGGGAGCGGTCATAGTCTGATAGTGGCGAAGGCTTACGAAGTTCAATCATCTTTTTCTTGTGAGCATCGACCTTCTGCCTCAGCACATCTCGTGGTATGTAAAAGTACGGCTTCTCCTTAAGCTTTGCTTGACTCTTGTTTTTGATATCTATAAAAAAATCTTTTACTTTTTTGTCTTCTTCAGCTGCTATTTGCTCATCAGTCTTTTTAGGAAGTATTTCTTGAGAAATAACTCTTTTTCTTGGGGTCTTCTTTGCCGCCGGGACCTTAGACGTCTTTGTAGTGCGTCGTTGTGGAGGGGGTGGGGGCGGTGTTGGAGATCGGTGTGGAGGCGATGAGGCCGGTGTAGGAGTTGGAGATCGTTGTGGAGGCGGTGGGGCCGGTGTAGGTGTTGGACATCGTTGTGGAGGCGGTGGGGCCGGTGTAGGAGTTGGAGATCGTTGTGGAGGCGATGGGGCCGGTGTAGGAGTTGGCGATCGCCATGGGGATGAAGTCGTCTCGCCCCCCGCGACGCTGTGATGAGATGGGGAATGAATGATTAGGCTAGGCTGGGGAGAGACCCTGCTATAAAAACAATTTGTGTGTCAATTATTTTTGAAGCCAATAGAAAATTAATGGAAAATAATATTTCATTCACTTTCATTCGTACCTAGGGTGAGGTAGGGGAAGCGGTGGCGCCCCAGGAATGATGATGAAGCGTTTGCGCCATTGAATAAATGTCTTCTCTGTTTCTCCTAGTGTCTTCTCCCCATCACCACCTTCAATGTCAAGAGGAACATTGCTGTAACCTTTGAGCACTCTATCGACCGAGACGCTAGCATATCCAGGTTGAATAACTGACCCATGGATTCTTGGTGTCTTCGTTCGGTCTATTAGAGATACAACCCCGACAGCCACCATGATTGATGCATTACCATCTGGAATGTGCAGCTCACATTTTGTTAGAGGCTCGGTAATGTCATCAATAGGGAAGCGTAACCCAGCGTCGTCTTGAATAACTGGTAGCTCCGTAGAAGCACAACTGCTTTTCATCTGACCAACGGGGCTAATGGTGACTCCCGGCGTTGATTGCGATTGCATTTGACTCATTGCTAGCTGCACTTGCCTCTTGATCTCCTCCTGCATTCTTGCCTCAAGAGATTTTTCTCGTTCACGTGATTCAAGCAATGCTTGTCGTGACTCATCAACAAATTGCTCCAATGCACGAATTCGTTCTGCCTCCTCATCCTTCTTTCTCTGACGGCTTCTGTAGGTATCCTTGTCTGCTGGGAATGCGTGTAGCCACAGAACCGCCCCATAGCCTCTTGTTCGACCACCGTGTTCGGGATTCTCTAGGGCATATGTCAATTCATCCTTCTCTCTGTTGGGCTTGAAAACACCACTATCAGCTTCTTCCCTAGCACGAGCTAGTCTCTGTGTTGCTCTCTCAATTTTTTGGCCGAAAATTAGCTTGCCAGTGTCTGGGTCTAGGCTTCCCCCATGAGCGTAGAACCAATTCTTCGCGCGTTGAGGCCAGTTCTTTTCTATTGTTTCAGGTATGATTCCCTTGGCAGTAATCTCTGCTTCTAGGTTCTGCCACTTGGGAATAGCACTCCTATAACCACCTGATCCCATGCGATGATGGTATTGCTTCTATCGGGCATTCTGCCGATTCCTCATCACACGTTCCTCACTGTCTTGAGATGTCTTGTATTCTACGAAGGCATCCCAATGTGACTCCAACTTGACAAACGCCTTAGCATTGAAATTCGGCGTAGCATTCTTCAAGATAAACTTTTTATACAATGTCTTCTTCCAACTCTAGAACAATGTTGCCATCTTCTTCATTGTCCAATCCCTCACTAGCTCCTTCAAAGCATCATCTGCTTGTAATGTGAAATGCTGAGTGATATCTCTCCAAGCTAGGTTCTTATCACGATCAGATACAAAACTAACATTAGGAGCGGATATCTTCTGCTTCTATTCATGAGCACTAACTGGGATCCTATCCCTTACAATGAACCCACATTGATTGACATATGTCTGAGCATGTGGTCCCAATGGTTTGCCAGTGTCGGTGTCGAATTCTGATATTATGAAACGGCCCTCTAATGGCTTTTTTGGCCCTCGGACTTTCCTACTTTTGTCGGTGGTTGATGTAGATCCAGAGACCGGCTACATGAGTAGAAACACAACGATTAACAACAAATATACGTACGCATGCATCTATAAGAGATGATAGATAATCGAATATACCTCGCCAGTATTTTCTTGCGCGACAATTTGTTGATCTTCAACCACCGGCATATTCAGGATATCCTCATAATCAGCAAAGTACTGACTCGTGTCATCTACATCCACATTGGTGCCGGCGTTGATAATATCCGCCAATATGTCATCACTCAAGTTATCATCCGGAGCAGCCATTTGTATCTTCAAGATAACACATAGATAGAATTATTATGGTACATAACATAAGTACATGTGATAACACATATAGAATTACTAAATCCAATTAAATATAATAACACATAATATTTCATAAGGATAAACAATAATAAGGTATAGGCTTTGGAATCGAATCAAAAACACTTTCGATCCAAAAACATGGAAATAAGTACATGTATATATATACACATAGAATGATACAATATATTTTCTCTCTCTCTCAACACATAGAAATAAGTGCATATGTCTATATCTCTAGATATGCATGTGATAACACATAGAATGTCTCTCTAGATACAATTTTCTCTCTCTCTCAACACATGAAAATAAGTACATGTATATATACATATAGAAATAATTAATTAAGTACCATATGTATACATATAGAATCTCTCTCTAGATATATATATAGAGAGAGATAGAATATATAATTACTAAATCCAATTAAATAAATCTAACATGAAATTAGATAAACTAGTAATAGATAATACATTTTAATCTAACATATATCAAAAACTATAATAAAAAACTTGTTGATGCAAAAGTGGATCTGCAAACACAAAGGGCTAATACCCGAATCGATATCCAAAGCGTGCCAGTCAATTTGACCTGTTAATCGACAAGGATGAAGATACGAACACTTTAGTCCTGACAACAGCGATACGCCCGGAAGTCACGGCCAAGAGGTGCTCACGCGGAACCCGAGAATCGCCGAAGGTCGCACTGAAACGATGCAGCTCGCCGATTCAATGAGAACTCGTAGAAAAGAAAAAGTATGCAAATTGACGAAGTCGCCGAAAAGTAAGTAGATGCAAATAGGAGTAAAAGTTGGTTTTGATGTTGATTGATATATCTCTTACATTGCCCCTTACTCCATATTTATACCCTGATCTAAAGAGACACAACCAAACACAACTAGGACACCAATCCCATATCTAAGGAAACACGTGACTCTTACATGAATCATACTCTAACTAATATAGAAAAGGAAATCAACTTCTATCTATTTCCCTGTCCGCCTCAATTACGATGGAAACCTCACTGTCCTCCTTCCCATCGGCATACTCCCTATTTCATCGGCAGTAGTCTTCAAGCCTTCCTTCATCGGCATATTCCCTGTTTCATCGGCAGTAGTCTTCCAGCCCTCCTTCATCGGCATATTCCCTGTTTCATCGGCAGTAGTCTTCCAGCCTCCCTTCATCGGTATTGACAACAACACCTCCAACCTCATCGGCAACGTCCGAGTCCAAATCAACCTTTCCATCGACCATCACCAGCTATCGGCAACCATCTTTACAAGCTGGCTTTCATCGGTTATCAAAGTATTCAATAACTTTCCCCTTGCCGATTAGTCCACTCCGATTATTTTGACACGTGCAAAAAACGGTGTCAACACATGCCCCCCAATTTCGGAGTATAAAACCATTAATGCTCCGAAATTTACTCCAGATAACGCTTGCCTTCGCCCGATTACCGTAACTCATTCTCCAAGCCAAAACTTGATTTGTTATCAAATCCAATCAAATCTAATCTTGATTCACGCACTTCAGTAAATATCGCACAATCGCCAACCACTCTTGCCCTAATTATGGTTAAGATACCGAAGCAATAACCCATCGGCAAGATCTTAACATGATAATGCTGCCATTTTCAGAATTAAAATATCCTGTATCGATATCCCTTCCAAGTCATGATTACTTGTCATCAACTCATCTGTACAATCCCCTGATTATCGTGCGAACAGTTACCATATCCTTCTGAACCGTCTCGACCTATATGCGCGCGATATAGAGATAAGTCCAAAATACCCTTACTCCGGGCGGCTTATAAATAGATTTCTCCGGAACCCTCATTTTCTACTTTCAGCCTCCAATCCTTGGCATTTTCTCTCTCCGGCGGCGACTCCGACGAACAACCGCGCGACCTCAACCAAGGAGAACCCTTCTCCGGCGCTAACTTCAAGTTTCCTCAGGACCATGGCTATCAACTTCGACGTCCCCGCGGTTCGCTCCACTTCCATTACCCTTTACTTTAATCTTTTCGCAAATTCATTCAGTCGGTGATTTTTCCTTTCTTCTGTTCTCTGGATTCTATAACCTTAGGAACTGCGCAACAAATTAATTATCCCAACCGATCAACCGCACGTCCAATGCCTCGGTCCAATGGGCAACCCAGATCCAACCGATCTGATCAATGCAGAAGTTAACAGAATCCCCTTTAGAGCCCAAAATTTTTCTCTGAATTTGTGGAAAGACACATTCCGATCTTGGCCCAAAACCACCAAGGGGTGGAAAGATTGGTACTTGAGAGTTAATAGATCGATGCAAGTATACTGGGCAGAACGAAGATTAGACCAATGCATTAGGCTATCTATTGCCGATATGCAGAAAAATGAATCAATGATGATTGCAGCTGCTTATTTCTGGTCAGACACGACCAATACTTTTATGTTTGGACATGGCCCAGCCACTCCTACCCTTGCCGATATCCATATGCTTACTGGCTTGGACATCTCAACTGCCGATGAAGGCTCCATCTATGGTAGAAAGCCTGAATACAGGGTAAATACCCGCAACATCGGCGGTTGGACAGGATACATTCAAGAATACCAGAAGACCGGGACAGTTAACCAGAGGGAACATGCCACATTCCTGAATATGTGGTTGGAAAAAATCATCTTCTGTGGTCGATCAGTAGGACCAACCAACGCCTTCCTCCCTGCAGCTGAACTTTTGGCTAATGGCGTAAGGTTTCCTCTTGGCCGATACCTTCTGAGCTCCACTTATCATCTTCTTCATCAAGTGTCTCAGAAACTTTTGCTCGGCGAACACATCGGCAATCTGGGAGGCCCGTGGTGGTTTATCAACATGTGGCTGAATGCCCATATGCACAAACGTTTGCAATGGGACTTTTTTGCTCAACAATTCCCACGAGAAATTGCTGAAGACTATGTGCTTGGGGATGATGAATCGGCAACACGCTCACCCCTCAATTTTGGTGAAGCCATAATTGTCCTTCCTGGAACAGAAGCCAACGAAGACCAAATCGGCAGATTCTTTCAAAGCTTCTACAATGGTCTTTCTCGTGATCATAGGGCCTGGGTGCCTTATATTGACGAAGACAACAGATTCCCCCTTCTTTTCAACTTTGCCGATAACACTCTGAATCAAGATAATGAGCTCATGATGGCTATCATTACTCCCAGGGCAATTCCAGTAAACACATTCGGCAGCGGGAAAAACACCAACATTACTTATGAATTTTACAACCCATCGGCAGTATCCCGCCAATTGGCTTTTGGGCAATTGCCAATCAAACTCTGCTTTGCCGATGTGATCAAACCCAGGGAAACAATCACCTGCGGAACAGATTGGAACAAGGTAGTACAACTCTCCCCCGATGCCGATACTACAGATGTTGATATATCCACCTGGACACCAATATCTTTCATCACCGAGTCATATAAGCAATGGTGGCAAGAGTGGAAAGAACAACTGTTCGCAACTTCTGCTCACACATATCGGCACATGATCGACCCTGAATACGCCATCCCTGACGACGCGGTAAGTTTCCTTTAACTCCCTTCTGCTTTTCCCTTCATATATCAGTAACCGATTCTCTTGTAACAGGTTAACAACCCAGCACCATCGGTGAGCAAAAGTGGGAAACCCTTCAATCTCCGGCCTGTTTTCCCAACATCGCTGATCGGCTACAACGCTCCCACCTTAGCCGCTTTGACCCACCAGAAGATTCGTACCAAGACCATCACTTCCAAGTCCAAATTGGCCACATCCAGGGCTACTCCATCGGCTGCTGCTACAACCTTGGTCAAAGCATTTAAGGTAACAACCTCGTTTATTTTTACTTATGCCGATCACAAACTGTATTAACCTTAATCATCAGGGGGTAAGAGCTACTACTGGATCATCATCGGCAATTCCGCCGATATCAAGCACCACTTCCTTCGATGAACCTTCAGAGGTAGCTTCTTGACTTTACATTTTACTTGTTAAATATCATCTCTTACACTTGTTTTGCAGCAACAATTGGGTACATCGGCAAACGTACCAGATGTCCAAGCTTCACAACCAACAAGTGTCGATGCCCCCCAGCCCATCGTTGCCGATGCCCAAGCAAAACGCAAAGCTTCAACAGATACTGAAGCACAGCCAAAACGACAAAGGTCTATGCCGATCCCTACATCTGCCCCAATGTCATCGGCCGTCATACCTCAAGAGCCCACCATCGATGAAGTCACAGAGGATATCCCATCAGCAAGCTCAGCCGATCCCCCACACGACATACTCCAGGTTGCTTCCTCCAGTCAAGCACAAGAAATTGCCTTGAAACAGGTAAACCGATCAGCCTAGTTGATTTACAATACTCATACTTACCCCTAACTGATCTCCCTCTCTCTCTCTCAGGAACAAGACTCCCCGAACAGCCTATTTTCCTTTGCCATTGATATTTCTGACGACGATGGAGAGGAGACAAGTTCTTCCCTTGCACTGGGAACAATATCGGCAGAGACTAAATCCAAGTTGGAAACCCTCCTGAACTTGCTACAACAAGGTACCGCCCAACTGGTAGATGACTCGGACCCCGCAAAGGCAATCTTCAAAACAATTCGGGGCCAGGTCCCTGCCGATGTTGAAGAAGTACTCTTCCCAGCAGCTCACCTAGAAAGCCGCCAACTGCAATATCAATGGGCCGCTCAGCGCATTGCCGATAGAGCAGCTCAGGCTCAACTCAAAGAAGAGATGCTACAACTGAAACAGATTGCCGATGAGAAGCACAAGGGCATCGGCAACTTGCAGACTTCGGGCGCTGAACTTAAGCAGAAAATCTTAGATTTATCAGCAAGGAAGATGGCTCTATTGGCTGAACTGAAAGAAGTTGAGGCAGCCTTAACTCATGCCCAACAAGAAGAAAGCCAGCTACCCGATGCCATCAAGACCCTTCAGCAAGAAAGAGATATCCAAGCTCGCAAAGCTTTAGCCATGAAGAAAAAACTCAAGCCTGTGGAGGGTGCCGCCGATGACGATATCAAGGAAATGGAGGAAGCCGACCAGATTCGCCTGCGTGCGATATTAGCTATCCAATCCTTGTTGAACGTGTAATCTTATTTATTGTATCGGCACTTTATACTTTTATGCATCTATCCAGATACTAGGGTAATATTTCTTTAAATATTTTCCATTTATCGCTCTGGGAAACACAACCCCTTCGAGGGTTTCTAAAATATATGCATTACCAGGAACAGACTGATTTATCCGATATGGACCTTCCCAATTAGGAGACCACTTTCCAAACTTTGAACTTTTAGTCCCAATCGGTAAAATCAATTTCCAGACCAGATCTCCATCGGCAAACTCTTTTACTTTCACCTTCTTGTTATACCATCTAGCTACTCTTTTCTTATTTTCTTCGATACTAACTAAAGCCCTTAACCGATGACCCGCCACATCTTCCAACTCATCCTTCATAAGAGTATTATAATCATCGGCTGTCAGCTGATCTTGAGAACGTATTCGTCTAGAGCCAACCTTAATTTCCCAAGGCAATACTGCATCGTGTCCATATACTAACTGATAAGGCGTTACTTTGGTTGCACCATGACATGACATCCGATATGACCACAAGGCTTCATTTAATACTGTATGCCACCTCCTAGGATTTTCTTCAATTTTGCGCTTAATGAGTTTGATGATCCCTTTGTTAGAAGCCTCAGCTTGACCATTAGCTTGAGCATAATATGGAGAAGAATTTAAAATTTTAATTCCCATACCTACAGCAAACTCATCAAATTCTCCTGATGTAAACATAGTGCCCTGATCGGTAGTGATAGTCTGAGGAATACCAAATCGGTAAACAATATGCTCTTTCACAAAATCAATCATATTGACCGATGTCACCTTTTTTAAAGGAATTGCCTCAACCCACTTTGTAAAATAATCGGTAGCAACCAGTATAAATTTATGTCCTTTACTCGATGGCGGATAAATCTGACCAATGAGATCAATAGCCCATCCCCGGAACGGCCACGGTTTGATTATAGGATTCATAGCCGATGCAGGCGCTCTTTGAATATTACCAAACTTTTGACACTCCTGGCATCCTTTAAAATACTTAAAACAATCTTCAAGAATAGTCGGCCAATAGTATCCATTCCTTCTGATCATCCATTTCATCTTGAAAGCCGATTGATGTGCCCCACATACTCCTTCATGAATTTCACCCATCAAGCTTTTCGATTCATCATTGCTAACACATCTAAGTAAAACTCCATCTATAGTTCGATAATATAATTCATCATCGAGGAGCACATATTTGGTAGCTTGGAACCTTATACGTCTCTCAACCTTTCTATGTGGATCCTTTAAATAATCGACAATCTCTTTCCTCCAGTCATCGGTATCAACTGCCGATGTTAGCACTTCCTGAATAGGCTGATACCCTGAAGCATGCTGAGCTAGTCGATTAGCTTCCTCATTATGCAATCGAGAGATATGTTCAAGACGAAAACCTCTAAATCCTTTCAACAATTGCAAACATCTTTCATAATACGAAATCAAAGCTTTACTTCGGCATTCATAACTTCCAGTCAATTGATTTATAACTAGCATAGAATCACCAAAGATTTCAACAACATCGGCACGTATCTCCTTCAGCAATTCTAACCCTTTTATCAAGGCTTGATATTCAGCTTGATTGTTTGTTGCTGTAGCAACAATCGGCAATGAAAACTCATACTTCCTCCCTAGAGGTGAAATTAACACAATGCCGATACCTGCTCCTTCACCACATGTGGACCCATCGAAGAAAAGTGTCCAGGGAGCAATCCCCAGAAAGTCCACTGTATTACAATGCTGAGTGACAAAATCAGCCATCACTTGCCCTTTAACTGCCTTAGTTGATTCGTAACGTAGTTCAAATTCTGATAATGCCAAAATCCATTTGCCGATTCTACCACTTAACATCGGCATCGACAGCATATACTTGACCACATCGTCTTTGCATATGACCGTACATTCGGCAGTTAACAAATAATGCCTTAATTTGACACAAGAAAAGTATAAACACAGACACAATTTTTCGATGGCCGAATACCTCGTCTCAGCATCCACTAACCTTCTGCTCAAATAATAAATAACACGTTCTTTCCCTTCAAATTCTTGAATAAGAGCTGAACCGATAACTGTATCATCAGTTGACAAATATAACCTGAAAGGCTTCCCATGTTGAGGTGGAACTAACACTGGAGGATTTGATAAATATTTCTTAATTTCATCAAGGGCTAATTGCTGTTCAACTCCCCATACGAATTCCTGATCAGCTTTTAATTTAAGTAGTGGGCTGAAAGCCTTGATCTTACCCGACAGATTAGATATGAATCTTCTAATGAAATTAATCTTACCGATCAAAGATTGCAATTCAGTCTTATTAGCAGGAGCAATCACCTTGTTAATTGCATCAATAGACTTCCTACTGATTTCAATGCCTCGCTGATGCACCATAAAACCCAAGAATTGTCCTGCCGATACACCAAATGCACATTTATTAGGATTCATCTTCAATCCATGCTTCCTTGTGCACTCCAGTATCTTTCGCAGATCGGCTAAATGCGCTGTGATATCTCCAGACTTAATCACTACATCATCAATGTAGATCTCCACTAATGTGCCGATGTATTCATGAAAAATAAAGTTCATAGCTCTTTGATAAGTAGCACCGGCATTTTTCAAACCAAACGTCATGACTATCCACTCGAACAACCCCACATGACCTGGACATCTGAAAGCAGTCTTGGGAATATCTTCCTCAGCCATGAATATTTGATTGTAACCTGCATTACCATCCATGAAGCTGATAATTTGATGTCCAGCCGCAGCATCAATCAACAAATCAGCAATCGGCATTGGATAGCCATCCATTGGTGTGGCTTTGTTGAGATTCCTGAAATCAATACAAACACGAAGTTTTCCATTTTTCTTATAAACAGGAACCACATTAGAGATCCACTCTGCGTATCGACATTGCCGAATAAACTTTGCTTCAATTAATTTAGTTATTTCGGCCTTAATGTCAGGAAGTACATTAGGGTTGCATCGGCGCGCTGGCTGCTGATGTGGCCGAAATCCAGATTTGATAGGTAACCGATGTTCAACTATCGATCGGTCTAATCCAGGCATCTCAGTATAATCCCAAGCAAAACAATCTTTATATTCTTTTAACAAATCTGTTACTCGCTGCTTACACTTGGAATCTAACTTAGCACTAATAAAAGTAGGTCTTGACCTATCACCATCACCAATATCTACTTCTACTAAATCATCTGCCGATGTGAACCCTTGACCTAATTTTCCATCATCGGCAAACCTATCCATTAAAACTCCTCTTCAGAACCGACTGCTTGGATCGGTGGAATTTCATAATCAGCAACTCTAAGGAACTCTTTTTCCCAAGCTTCTCCTGATATGCATTTAGTTCGCTCATAAGTATCTGATTCTGCCGATGCGATGATATAAGAAGAATCACCAGGGACGACCTCAATCTTATCCCCAATCCACTGTACGAGGCATTGATGCATTGTAGAAGGAACACAACAATTAGCATGAATCCAATCCCTCCCTAGAAGCAGATTATATGCACCCTTGCCGTTGATAACAAAGAACGTCGTTGGCAAGGTTTTGCTGCCGATGGTTAATTCCACGCACACTGCCCCTTTAGCCGGTGACACATTGCCTTCAAAATCTTTCAACATCATATCGGTTTTGGTCAAGTCTTGACCCCCTTACCAAGTTTCCGATACATCACATAAGGCATAATATTAATCGCAGCCCCTCCATCAATAAGTACCTTAGACACAGGCTGCCCATCAACTCTGCCCTTCACAAACAAAGCCTTAAGATGCTGTCTCTCGTCATCGGTAGGTTTCTCGAAAACAGCCATCATTGGATCTAGTGTTAACTGAGCTACTTGATCAGAGAGAACAACTTCTTCCTCATTATCAGATAGTGCCAAAAACTCCATCGGCAACATGAATACCATATTAACATCTGCCGATGGACCCTTATTTTTGTGTTTTACCTGCCACTGCTGATGACCAGGCTTTTCATTGGAGGAATTTTCCTCTTGGTATAAATCCTCCTGACGCTCACGTTGCATCCTCCTCTTCTGCGTCTTTGTCAGACCCTCTGGGCACCATCGAGGAAACTTGGTTTTCCAAACCGGCTGATAACAAGTCCTAGTTGATTCTACACGACGTATATTAGGGTCCCTGTAGAATATTTCCTCATCGGGAACTCTTGCGTTTGCCATCTCCTCAAGCTCCTCTTGATTCCTTGGAAAATATCCAGCGCGTTTACCAAGCCTCTCATGTACACTAAGTCTGCCCCCCAGCCGATCATGCACTGATGCTCTGCCTCTGATCGGCTCATTGACAGACGAACCCTGATTACCAAGTTGAAACCTCCTTTCTGAGCGATTGACTCCGTAATAACCATTACACTCAGGGCAATTTTCAACAGTTGGCAATTTAATACCTTCTTCCCAGCAATGGATGAAAAACGGACATCTCCAATGATCTTTATGTCGATTCCATTCCTCCCGACGTCTCACTTCTTGCTGTTGTCGATATCGGTCATTACGTTGACGCCAACCCTCCTGCTGCCTCCGATGAGTAATCACAATGCCAGATCGAGGAGGATTTTTGGAACTACTGCTTTCTCCTAGCAAACCCTTACTTTTTGCATCATCGGTAGTTATCCGATGTTGGGGGTCCACTGACGCGTTTTTCTCAGCAGCCTCTGACGTCAAAACCTTGGTCTTTCCTTTGGCATCCAACATATTTGCTGGAAAAGGGTGTTGATCAATTTTCATCGGCTTCTGGGCTTTGGAAGTACCAAACTTAATCCTCCCAGATTCAATAGCCGATTGTAACTGTTGCCTGAATACCTTGCACTCATTTGTACTGTGTGAAGTTGCATTGTGCCATTTGCAGTACAAGATCTTCTTCAACTCTTCTGCCGATGGGATCACATGATTAGGTGACAGCTTAATTTGGCCCTCTTGAAGCAAAAGATCAAATATTTTATCGGCCTTGGTGATATCAAAGGTAAACTTTTCTGGCTCTTTTTGACCAAAGGGACATGATATTGGCTTTTTATTCTTAACCCACTCAGCTAAACCGATAACTGGTTCTTCATCAGAGTCAGAATCTCCTACTTCTTCAACAAATGATACCTTTTTACTCCAATTCTTTTTAGGTTCAAAAACCCTAGTATCTTGATCAGAGATCCTTTGCACAAGATGACTCAGGCTTTCAAACTCCTGAGAAGCATATCTGTCTTTAAGATGTGGCAATAACCCTTGGAAAGCCAGATCGGCAAGCTGCCGATCATCCAGCACCAGGCTGTAGCACTTATTTTTTACATCTCGTAGCCTTTGCACAAAGCTCTCTACCGATTCATCATTACGCTGTCTCAATTTTACTAAATCGGTAAGCTTCTTTTCATGGATTCCAGCAAAGAAATACTTATGGAATTGTTTTTCTAGATCAACCCAAGTAATAATAGAATTTGGTGGCAATGAAATGAACCATGTAAATGCTGATCCAGACAAAGATGATGAAAATAATCGAACTCTTAATTCATCTCTGTTAGCTGCTTCTCCACATTGAATAATGAAGCGATTGACATGTTCCATTGTTGATGTATCATCTTGCCCAGAGAATTTAGTGAAATCCGGTACCTTGTACCGATTTGGGAGAGGAATTAAATCGTATGCAGGAGGGTATGGAGTCCGATAAGAATAAGTATTGACCTTGGGCTTTATCCCAAACTGATCCTTCATAATTTCTGCTATCTTATCGGCCCAAAAAGCATCAGCCTCCTGCTGACGAACCGGTTGAATTTCTACAGGTGCCTGCTGACATCCCTCCACATATCTTTGTGGCCCACGATCTCCAGCAATCGGCATATTTGCCGTTACTTGTGGTCCATTAGCCTGTTGGAAAGGATTCATCGGCTGGGCTGCCGATGCTTGATTCTGGAAACCAGCTTGCATATGACCTTGTTGAATCCCTGCAACCTGCTGATTTCGCTGAACTGTATGTTGAACAGGTAACTGTCCTGACCAATCATTATTAGAACTCATCGGTACAAAACTTACCGATGGCCGGTAATTTGCTGATATTGTTGGATAATTAAAACCGGTTTGAGGCATGAACTGAACCCCAGTTTGACTCATAGCAGGGACTTTCTGCTGCATCGGCAGTAAGCTCGCCGATGGACTTGAATTGAATGTTTGAACCATAGGTATCTGGAAACCTCCTGAAGTTGGTTGCACAGAAGTAGTTGCGGCATATTGAGGCACTTGAGCCATCGGCGAAACGGCCGATGGTATAGGCGCTCTCCCTACTGCATCAAACACTTGAGGTAATCTAGGATTGAAAGCAGATGACTCTGGAGGCATGCCATATCCCCACCAATTAGTAGGAATCTGGCTATTCTGAGACACAGGGCCTGACATAGCTGATGCCGATAGATCTGTATTAAGCTGAACTCGCCCTCCTGGTAGTACCTGTTCTGATTGTATTGGTGTAGATTGAACATTAGGTGAGCCCGCCAATACTGGAGGGGAAGTAACTTCTGTACCCACAACGGCCGAAGGAGCCGATGGAGTTTTGACAGATGCTGGCTCTGGTTGATGATAGGCAGGCCCAACGTAATGTGGTGCCGCTTGTCCTTCTTTGAGAGTTCGAACCACAGCATTATGAACAGTATTGGACAGCACACTGGAGTGATTAATCAAAGCATGATTTACTGCAGAATTAACCATCTCTTGAAGTTTACCAGGATTGGAGTCAAAGGTAACCTGCCGAGGCAACGGCAAATCTTGCTTCTGGATGACTTGTCCACTCTTGTTCAAGCTAAATGATCTCAGACAAAGCTGCTTGTATTCTTCTACAGCCTTTTCCATAGCCTGCCTCTGTTCTTCCTTGAGATCTTCTTCTGATACTGCGATAATGTTCCCTGAATCGATCTCGGAATTGAACATATTGATTGATTTGTCCCACCGGGCGTGCCAAAAGATGTGTTGATGCAAAAGTGGATCTGCAAACACAAAGGGCTAATACCCGAATCGATATCCAAAGCGTGCCAGTCGATTTGACCTGTTAATCGACAAGGATGAAGATACGAACACTTTAGTCCTGACAACAGCGATACGCCCGGAAGTCACGGCCAAGAGGTGCTCACGCGGAACCCGAGAATCGCCGAAGGTCGCACTGAAACGATGCAGCTCGCCGATTCAATGAGAACTCGTAAAAAAGAAAAAGTATGCAAATTGACGAAGTCGCCGAAAAGTAAGTAGATGCAAATAGGAGTAAAAGTTGGTTTTGATGTTGATTGATATATCTCTTACATTGCCCCTTACTCCATATTTATACCCTGATCTAAAGAGACACAACCAAACACAACTAGGACACCAATCCCATATCTAAGGAAACACGTGACTCTTACATGAATCATACTCTAACTAATATAGAAAAGGAAATCAACTTCTATCTATTTCCCTGTCCGCCTCAATTACGATGGAAACCTCACTGTCCTCCTTCCCATCGGCATACTCCCTATTTCATCGGCAGTAGTCTTCAAGCCTTCCTTCATCGGCATATTCCCTGTTTCATCGGCAGTAGTCTTCCAGCCCTCCTTCATCGGCATATTCCCTGTTTCATCGGCAGTAGTCTTCCAGCCTCCCTTCATCGGCATTGACAACAACACCTCCAACCTCATCGGCAACGTCCGAGTCCAAATCAACCTTTCCATCGACCATCACCAGCTATCGGCAACCATCTTTACAAGCTGGCTTTCATCGGTTATCAAAGTATTCAATAACTTTCCCCTTGCCGATTAGTCCACTCCGATTATTTTGACACGTGCAAAAAACGGTGTCAACAAAACTATCTAAAAAAAACTATCTAAATAAGTACTAATTAAAATTTAATACATTTTAATCTAACATATATCAAATACTATAATAAAAAACTATCTAAAAAAACTATCTAAATAAAGTACTAATTAAATTTTAATACATTTAAATCTAACATATATCAAAAACTACTAATTAAATCTAACATTTTAATCTAATATTGGCCGGTCGAGAGCAAGCTAAGCTCTAGCAGGCTGGGGATCGAGGCGGATGGCGCGGGCCGGCAGGGCGTGCTGGCCAGCCACGCGCGGGGCCGAGCTGAGCACCTCGATCGCGCGAGGACGATGTACGGCGGAGACGGCGGGGCTCGACGACGAGGCCGCCGGGCGCGCGGGAAGCGGTCGACGGAGGGGGCTCGGGTGCGGGCAGAGACGGGATGCGGCCGGGCGGATGGCGCGGCCGGGCGGGGGTAGAAGACGACGGCGGCGCGGCAGAGATGAGCTTGATGTACGGCCGGGCGGGGCTGGGGCGACGGAGGCGAGATCGAAGATGGCGGTGGCGGCGGCGATGATCGACGTGTAGATCGAAAGGTAGAAGATGAAACCGTTCGATATATATAGGCCGGGACCCTTTAGTCCCGGCTAGTAACACCAACCGGGACTAAAAACCCTTTAGTCCCGGCTGGTATTACCAGCCGGGACTAAAGGCCCAACCCTTTAGTCCCGGCTCGCCTTACAAGCCGGGACTAAAGGGTTTTTAGTCCCGGTTGGTGTTACTAGCCGGGACTAAAAGTATTTTGGGCGGGCACCGAAATTGCCGCTCACCCTTTAGTCCCGGTTCTTGGTCTGGGCCGGGACTGAAGGCCTGAAAATTTTGGCAACCCGCCAGCGTAATTGGACAGACCTGGGATTTTGATTTTGTTTAATACTAGGTTAATCAATTAATTCCATAGCAACTTCAATACTTTGCAATATTTATTTTAAAAAATTCTATTGATTAACTAATTATTTATTGTAAATAGGAAAATTTTGTAACCTATAGTTTTTAATTTCTTTTATGAATATAGAATATAAATGTTACTAATACTAAGTATTTTGTTAATGCAAAAATATATTTGTAACTTAAAATTAATAAAACTAATATTATTCGATAGGAAATTTATTATCACATTATTGTAACGTCAATGTTTCAATTTTTTCTCGGTTTTTGACCAAAATTGACAGGAAATTTTTGTTAAACCTATAAAAATAAAGAAAATATAGTATTTTTTGTTGTACAACTTTTTCAAATGAAAAAATGGCCTATATAAGGATTGTTGTTTTTTCAATTCGACCAAAATTAACAAACTTGGTATTCAAAACTTTTCAATTCGAAGTCATTTAGAGTCCATAATACTAGGGTCAAAGTGTTGTTTTTTCATTTGACCAAATTTGACTTGGTCAAACTTGCTCAAATGAGACACTAAATGACCTCAGATGAAAAAACTCTGAATACCAAGTTTGATCATCTCAGCAAGATCTACAATTGTTACATAGCTTGTTTTCCCATTTGAGAAATTTTTATCAAACACTAGTCACAATTTTCCTTATCTGTTATAGACTTTCTAAAACTATGTCACACACTTGTGAAAATTGAACTACATTTTGTTCAAGCTTTCTCAAATGAAAAAATGGTCTATATAAGGATTGTAGATATTGATGATATGAACAAACTTGGTATTCAAAACTTTTCAATTTTAGACAATCTAGGGTTCCGAAAACTAGTTTGTAGGCGTCGAAATTTAAAAATCATAAATTTGAACCGTCCAAACTTTCTCAAATGGAAAGTTGACCAAAACAACAATTGTAGATCTTTTTGAGTTTAACAAACTTGGTATTCAAAACTTTTCAATTCGAAGTCATTTAGAGTCCATAATACTAGGGTCAAAGTGTTGTTTTTTCATTTGACCAAATTTGACTTGGTCAAACTTGCTCAAATGAGACACTAAATGACCTCAGATGAAAAAACTCTGAATACCAAGTTTGATCATCTCAGCAATATCTACAATTGTTACATAGCTCATTTTCCCATTTGAGAAATTTTTATCAAACACTAGTCACAATTTTCCTTATCTCTTATAGACTTTCTAAAACTATGTCACACACTTGTGAAAATTGAACTACATTTTGTTCAAGCTTTCTCAAATGAAAAAATGGTCTATATAAGGATTGTAGATATTGATGATATGAACAAACTTGGTATTCAAAACTTTTCAATTTTAGACAATCTAGGGTTCTGAAAACATATTACATAATATCCGTCTCTAAAACATAATATATTAAACATGCATCGTTGTATCATGCGGGCACAACAGTGAATTTCTTCTTGACGTATGACCCTTGGTTATGATCTTGTCGTAACCATGGAGTGTCTTCATCATTTAACATGATGCTTGGATCTTTCTTCACTATGAATGGTGGAATTCGGACATTTCTTTCGTAATCTTCTGACATGTCTGACTTGTCTTCAATTCCTACTATATTTATTTTCCCAGAAAGAATTATGTGGCGCTTTGGCTCATTGATCATTGAGTTGATGTCTTCGTTTTTTCCTCTCTTTGATTTTGTAGACATGTCTTTCACATAGAACACCTGACTCACATCGGCAGCAAGGACGAATGGTTCCTCTTTGTATCCAATATTGTTGAGGTCCACTGTTGTCATTCCATACTCTTTGTCGACTGTTATCCCTCCTCCGGTCAGCTTCACCCATTGGCACCGGAACAAAGGGACTTTAAAATTAGGTGCGTAGTCTAGTTCCCATATCTCTTCTATGCGGCCATAATATGTTTGTATATTTCCATTTGGATCTGTGCCATCTATGCGAACACCACTATTTTGATTGGTGCTCCTTTTATCTTGGGCAACTGTGTAAAATGTATTCCCATTTATCTCGTACCCTTGGTACGTGAGGATATGCCACGATGGCTGCCTAGCCAACAAATACAATTGCTCATCAATATTGTCATCGCCTTGACATTCTTTTTGCAACCAACCACTGAAACTTTTCATGTGCTGACGCCTAATCCAAGCTTCAGTCTTCCCTGGAAACTTGGATCGTAAGAACTCCTTATGTATCTCGATGTACGGATGCACCAATGACGAGTTCTGAAGAACTGTGTAGTGTGCTTTATTGAAATAATCGTCTTCCATGCCAATATATGTTTTCTTCCCTAAAGTTCCTTTACCACTGAGTCTCCCCTCATGTCGTGATTCGGGAACGCCAATCAGAGCAATGTCAGGAATAAAGTCAACACAGAACTCAATGACCTCCTCTGTTCCATAGCCCTGGGCGATGCTTCCTTCAGGCTTAGAACGGACTTTCACATATTTCTTCAAGACTCCCATAAACCTCTCGAAGGGGAACATGTTATGTAAGAACACAGGTCCAAGAATACTAATCTCCTTCACCAAATGAACTAGGATGTGTGTCATGATATTAAAGAAGGATGGAGGAAACACCAACTCAAAGCTGACAAGACATTGAACCACATCGTTCTGTAGAGTAGCTAGTTCCACTAGATTGATTGCCTTCTGAGAAATTGCATTGAGAAATGCACATAGCTTCACGGTGGCTAGACGTACATGTGGAGGTAGAATTCCTCTTAAAGCAACTGGAAGCAATTGCGTCATAAGCACGTGGCAGTCGTGGGACTTTAAGTTTAGGAATTTTTTATCTGGCACATTTATTATACCCTTTATATTGGAGGAGAATCCCGATGGGACCTTGATGCTGCTTAGACATTCGAACATGCTGTCCCTCTCTTCTTTGCTAATCGTGTAGCTAGCAGGACTTAAGTAATGACGTCCATCACCTGTCTTCTCTGGATGAAGGTTGTCTCGTTCTTTCATGCACTACAAGTCCTGGCGTGCTTCAAGTGAATCCTTTGGCTTCCCGTACACACCCATGAATCCTAACAGGTTCACACAAAGATTCTTTGTCAGGTGCATCACGTCGATTGCGTTGCGGACCTCTAGGACTTGCCAATAGGGTAGCTCCCAAAAGATGGACTTCTTCTTCCACATGGGTGCATGTCCATTAGCATCTTTGGGAACAGATTCACTGCCTTGTCCCTTTCCAAATACTACTTTCATATCCTTGACCATTGCGAGTACATCTTCCCCGGTTCGGTTATGAGGCTTCTTCCGGTGGTCTGGCTTACCTTTAAAATGCTTCCCTTTCTTTCTTACTTGGTGGTTCAAAGGAAGGAATCGACGATGGCCAAGGTACACGACCTTTCGACATCTTTTCAAATATATACTGTCAAGGTCATCAAAACAATGTGTGCATGCATTATATCCTTTATTTGTCTGACCTGAAAGATTACTTAAAGCAGGCCAATCATTGATGGTTACGAACAACATTGCTCGTAGGTCAAAGTGTTCTTGTTTGTACTCATCCCAGACACGTACACCTGGTTTGTTCCATAAAACTAGAAGTTCTTCAACTAATGGCTTCAGATATACATCAATATCGTTGCCAGGTTGCCTCGGACCTTGGATGAGGATCGGCATCATAATGAACTTCCGCTTCATGCATAACCATGGAGGAAGGTTGTAGATACATAGAGTAACTGGCCAAGTGCTATGACTAGTGCTCTGCTGTCCAAAAGGATTCATACCATCTGTACTTAAGGCGAACCTTAAGTTTCTAACCTCATTTGCAAACTCTGAAAATTCTCTATCTATCGCTCTCCACTGGGACCCATCAGCTGGGTGTCTCAGCATATTGTCTACCTTACGGTCTTCTTTATACCACCGCAACAACTTTGCGTGGTCTTTATTTCTGAACAAACGTTTTAAGCGTGGTATTATAGGAGCATACCACATAACCTTGGCAGGGATTTTCTTTCTAGGACGTTGTTCACCCTCGACGTCACCAGAATCATCGCGCCTGATCTTATACCGCGATGCTTTACATACCAGGCATTCATCCAAATTCTCGTATTCATTGCCATGGTAGAGGATACAGTCATTAGGACATGCATGTATCTTCTGGATTTTTAATCCCAAAGGGCAGACAACCTTTTTTGCTTCGTACGTAGTGGTGGGCAATTCATTTGGCTTCGGAAGCATCTTATTTATGAGGTTTAATAAATTCCCAAATGCCTTATCGGATACACCATTCTTTGCCTTCCACTGTAGCAATTCCAGTGTTGTACCCAGCTTTTTTTGCCCCTCTTCGGCCATCGGGTATAGCAACTTCCTATGATCCTCAAGCATGCGCTCCAACTTAACTTTCTCTTTTTCACTTTCCCATTCTTGTTGTGCATCACGAATGGCATCGCCAAGAGCATCACCGAGATCATCTTCTACCGCTACCTCTTCTTCATCTCCCCCCATTGTAGTATCATCAAAGGCACCATACTGAGCAATAATGTCATCAATGTCTAAATCTTCTCCTTCACCTTCTTCCATCATGACCCCGCTTTCTCCATGCTTAGTCCAACATATATAGTTTGACATGAAACCTGACTTAAGCAAATGTGAATGAAGACTCATTGAGCTTGAATATTCCTTTAAATTCTTACATAGGGCACATGGACAGCATATGAAACCATCCCGCTTATTTGCCTCGGCCACACCTAAGAAATAGTGCAAGCCCTCTATAAAGTCTTGGGAGCGACGATCGGCATTGTACATTCAATGGCGTGACATAATCTGTATTACACGACAAATTATGAAAACCTTGAACATAATTTAGTATTTTATTACACAACATAAATGGCACACACACGGTTGATTAATTAACTAAGCCTGGCTACAACGTAAGCAATCCCAACTATCACTAAACAAACTAAAACTACAATGCACTTCAGTAACATAATTATTTTGTGATCGTACGCAACTAAAACAGACAAATCATTCTTCTGTTGAACATCAATAAGCTTCTCCTGCTGGCTCACTGCCTCATCAGCAGCATCCGCTACCTCAAGCGCACCCAAATTCTACACGTATGTAGCATAATCTTCCTCCCAGTACCAACCATCGCATCCATTGCCCTCCCACTGAAATTAAAGCCAAAAAATATTTAGTCAAAAATATTCAAGAAAAGCAGGTCAATTAGCCATAATTATAAAATGCGTAAGAAACTCACATCGCGATCCGGGCACTTGTAGAAAACACGACCCTTGTTGGGTCCCTGTCTCTTGACTCGGTACTCCATCACAATCTTCTGCTTACACTTGCCGCAGATAATGAGAGGGAGTTCTGGCCTCAGTCGTTTCGCAACCGAACGAGAGGCCGAGGATCCAGTAACAGTTGTCATCTACTTTCTATACTTATTTTTGCAAACTAGTGTAAATTTCATATTATCAAATATCCATCAAATTATAGCTCAAAAACATGTTTCAATAAATAACCATCCATACTAGTTGACCTTGCTTACGTGATCATCTCGACGAGCATTTCTCCACCGGACGGCACCGTACTTGGCCAAGGAAGAGCTCTGATTCTACGAGAAAGGGAACACGGTCTTCCACGACCGTTGCCGCTCTCCCTCGTAGAATCAAAGCTCCTCCTTGACGTCCGTTACCGCTCGGCAGAGAACATGCTCGCCGAGATGAACACGGTCCGCAAGTTCAACTAGTACGGATTTTCTATAATTTTCTAACAATTTTCTAAGTTTTTCATTTCATGGAAAAATTAATTCTAAGATCACGTAAGCCACCGGGGACGAGAATGGCGCGTGCTCCAGCGAGGACGAGCGAGGCGTGATTTTGATGAACTAATTTAACTTTTGTTTATCCAAACATATATGCAAATCATCATGTGATTTTGAGCTAAAAATGACATATAAAATCATAATAAAGTCCAACATATAAAGTTACACATGCATCTACATCGCAAAATGAGATAAGCTACTGATAAAACATAAGAGGATTAAGTTTGTTACCTCCAAAATCGAAGAGCAACACCAATGGAGGGGGAGAGTGCAAGAACAACAGCAAGCTGAAGAACAGAGGCAGTGAGTTTGAATAATGGAATGGCTCGGGCTCGGGGAGGAAGAATTGAGCAGAATTATAGGCCGGGATAATTAGTCCCGGTTAGGGGTCCAAACCGGGACTAAATATTAATCTTTATTCCCGGGGCATAACCCAAACCGGGACTAAAAGCTTTAGTCCCGGTTGGTAATACCAGCCGGGACTAAAGATCCCTGCCCCGCGGACGACCGTTGAGCAGGGACCTTTAGTCCCGGTTGGTATTACCAACCGGGACTAAAGGGTCCTTTAGTACCGAGGGCAAAAAATCCCGAGGCTAATGCTAAATTGGGACATCGTTCTAAAGTCTGTTCTCTAGCAGTGCCTGGTCCATCCAGATACTACACGGTATACTAGGCCGCAGTCGCAGCAGAAGCCAAAAATAGACTGCCCGCGCCGATGCCCCGTTCGCCCTAGTTGTTCATCGTCGTCGTTCTTCCCCCCCACCTTTTGATTTCTTTCCACCCTACACACGTGAACGGTGAATCATGCAGGATCAGGGTCAGCAAGGCTCAGCATGCGGCGAGCTTGCTTGGACATGGCTTTTCAATTTCGTCGTCGCATGCGATATGTGCACCACGGGCGTGCTTGAAGCGGAAAGATTTTCTGATCGTTACGCCTTACAATGACGCGCGTGACGACAGGTGTTTGCCCCATAATCGGACGAGCGAGGCGTGGTGGTACCCAACCTCACCGCGCGCTCGTGTGCCTGCCCAGCCGCTGGACCGGCCGTCGTCGTCTGCCCGGTCGGCGATCTGGACCACGCGGCGTGCACACGGGCTGCCAGTGCATGCATGGCCGGCCGCGCGCCCGGCGTCGCGCAACACGCGCGCGGGCTGACGAACGCCATCCCTGCACGCCCGCGCGTGAACATGCATACGACTTCAAATCCCACCAGACCCATGCATGCTGCGGCTAGCTGCTGCGCTCCTGGCTGTAAAAATCTTTACTGTAAGCTGGGAGTAGTGGCTGGTATCAACATCAGTCAGGTGCGGAAAATCACGTCCCGTCTTACATCCAGCATTGTCACTTCGATCGCTTTTGCGGTAAACCTTTTTTTTTTGTGAAACATTGGTAAGCCTTTTTCTTACCCAGCCCCAGCTACTGTAGGTCACTTTTCTTTGACCACGCTTTGTGGGAGTCAAACGTAGTAGTAGTACGACCGGCGGGTCCAAGGGTGATCGAGTTCGTTCACGTATATCACCAACTTTTTAGGGGCTTTAGTGTGCTTTACCGTGTGTATGCATTCGCAACTGTTTAGGCGTGTCCTCGTTCAAAAAAGGAGAATGTTTACGAGTACGTAGATAGGTATCGCGCGCATACGGAGTACCGTCGCAAAAAACGCGCGCGGATACAGACGTGGTACTACTCCGTATGCGATGGCACGTAGCCTGTGAGATTAGTGCCAAGTAGTACTACATGGAGCAGTTGCAGTTGGAGTGCTTACCGGTTGGAGTGCTGGACTGCTGGTACAGATTTGTGTCGCCTCATCTGCCGCGCCGCGACCAGTCAGCGTGCGAAGGCAAAGGCACCATCCCATCCCTGCGCTCCCAGCTGCGATTAGATAAGGGCAAGCTACTGTCTGCTGAGCAACTGCAGCTCGCTGCCCCTTGGTCCTGTCTCGCGGGATACGCCTCAGGTACTACAGCAACGAAATGAGCAATGCAAGCACTCTCCTACAAGCACTTCTGCCCCGGACCGGAAGCTACCAAGAAAAAGCTTCGGCGTGAAGCATCGCATCCGGCCGGACAGCACGAGGCCAGCTAATACTCACACCGCTTTTTTATCGATCCCTTGAGTTGAGAGCATTTAGCCGATCCCGATTAACAGCTGTACGAATGATGCGTGGTGCATGGGATGGCACACCATGCAGCCATGCTCCCCCTCCCCCTGAAGTGACGGTGCCTGACGTGAAAGGCCCCGGACCGGGAGGGTGCAGTGCAGTGTGCAGGCAAGAGTGCGCCTTGCGCGCGGCAGCGGCAGGTGCGTGATGTGACAATGGCATCATCCATCTCATCTCGGCATCTCGCATCCATCCACCACTCTCCTACAAGGCGCGCGCAGGCGCAGGTTAAAGCCAGCCGGGAGCCGGGCAGCCGGCCGGCCCTAGCTAAGCTAAGCTAGGTGCGGGGGCTACGGCGGTAGCTGTGGCTATATTATAGGGAAGCATGCCCCCTCCCGTCACGTCACGTGCACCAGCTGTCCTGCAAAGCCCAACCACGCCAACGGAAAGCTAGCCTATCCTAGCCAGTTGCCAGCTCGACCCTCCACGCACCGCGCTGCTCCTGAAAAGGCCAACCGCTCAGCAAACGTAGGCCTTGTTTAGATTGATGAAAATTTCAACCTGATGAATAGTAGCATTTTCGTCTTATTTGATAAATATTGTCCAATCGTGGACCAACTAAGTTCAAAAGATTCATCTCGTGATTTCGAACTAAACTGTGCAATTAGTTATTTTTTTTACCTACATTTAATGCTCCATGCAAGCGGCTAAAAATTGATGTGATGGAGAGAGAGTGAAAAAACTTGGAATTTGGAGGTGATCTAAACAAGACCGTAATTCCAGTTTTAAAGCTGGACGTGGGCCTTGTTTAGATCGCCTCCAAAGTTTTTTCACTTTCTCTCCATCACATCAATTTTTGGACGCATGCATAGAGCATTAAATGTAGGTAAAAAAATAACTAATTGTACAGTTTGGTTGTAAATCACGAGATGAATCTTTTGAGCCTAGTTAATCCATAATCAGATAAAGTTTGTCAAATACAAACGAAACGTGCTACAGTGTCCAGATTGCAAAAAATTGCAATCTAAACAAAGCCGTGGTCACGTTCAAAGCTGAATTATGTTTTTTTATACGAAAGGAGTAGATGCGGCCAGACCAGGAACAGACGGAGCCCGCTACGGCGCTACCTGGCCTGCTGCCGCTGCCGCTGCCATGCATGGCATGCATGAAGGGGGTCGATGCTGCAGGTGGCATGGCGACCGAGGCGCGCGCGGCGGCCGCCAGGTCGACGGGAGACGACCGTGCCCCTACGGGCTACAGGCATTTACTCCCGGTCCTGTCGCTCTTCCTACCGCAGTCCGCAGATCGCCTACCAGCGGCACTGTTCCCTCTTCCCTTCCCTCCCCTCCGGGCTCCGGGCTCCGGCCCTCCGGGAGATTCCCACGCGTGGGTCCGTATCGATGCCTTGCCTGCTGCGGGGCGCCCCCCCCCCCCCCCCCCCCCCCCCCCCTCGCTTCTTTTCTTCCATGCAGACGCGAACGCGGTCGTCTCGTCTTTTTCATCGGCCGTTTGCACGGAAGACATCTGGGTGGGTGACGCCGGGCGGACTGCCATGTGTGGATGTGCCATGCACGCACGCACGGCCCATGCGTGCTTGCTGCTTCGCTTCCTTTCTTTAACTCCACCCTGCAAAGCTGGAAATTAGTACTCTGGTTCGGTTGCTCGCTCGCTCCTCGTCGCTGACGTATAGTCTGCGCCCCTGTGCAGCGTACTAGCAGACTGTACAGTGCTGTACTCCTGGTCTTAAAAGATATCTACTTCGTTCGTTTCAAATTATAATTTGTTAGACTTTTTTTACACCAAATTTGATCGCTTGTCCTATTTAAAAAAATGTATACAAATATAGTCAAATTTAAGTCATTCTCGAAGAACTTTTTTTAATAAAACAAGTCAAAACAAAAAAGTGATATTTAGCATAAATTTTTGAATAAGATAAGTGAGGGTAAAAAAACTAAACGAATTATAATTCGGAACGAATTTAGTAGCTTCGCAACGCTGTCCATCGAGAAAGATACCAGTAGTAGCACTATAGCAACGTTGAAGCGGACGCTGGCCCATCCCATGCCCCATGGACGACACGGCGCGAGTCGTCGCGGCAGCTTCGAGATGGATTCGACCTGTCGTGATGGACGCCGCAGCGCGCAGGCTCTCTCGCCGGTCGCCGGCGCGCTGATCAGCTTGTAGTGGCAGAGGCCGCGGCGGAGCCTGACGCTGCCGGCCGGTTCACTTCAGTGTGACGTCGCTGCTGCTGCTGAACCGGCGTACGAACTTGGCTCCTGGCACTGTCATTTCGTCTTGGCATGGCATGTGACTTGTCGTCTAACTCCATACCTATACCTATACGTATACTATACTCCACTACTATACTGCACTCTGCTTTATAGTAACGTTATTATAATATCATGGCGTGTCATTTGTGTCTATCTCAGTGGAAGTCAGGTTCGGTATTGATGCACAGAGAAAAACAGATGTTGCCCTTATCTACTTTGCCCTCGGAAGTCGGAAGCGACCGGACAGCGGAGGACCAGAATACCAGACACCATTTGACCGAGTTGACATTTTACTGCCCTCTTTTGTGCAAGCATTAACTGTAGTAGTGAATGATCGTAAATTTTTAACTACAACAGTAATTTTCTTTCATATTAAACTAATTGGTAGTAATAATCCACGATCATATACGGTCGTATCAACACCAGCCGAATAAGCTGAGGTATCACACTGGTCAGGCTAGGTCTTTTCAGTTTTCACTCATTATTAATCAGCAGGACTCGTCACTTCAACTTCACAAGACCGCGCCCTCGTCTGCTACAATGGTGCGGCTAGCTTCAAACGGGACACAAGACTATCAGTCTGTTCGTTTGGTCATAAATAATCATAAATTATAAATTAGAATAGTATTTTTCTTTCATACCAAATCAGTCATCAGTAATAATCTACGACCATTTAAGCCGAAATGAACAGGCTGTATAAGAGCAAAGGCTAATTGATAAGGGCCGTAGCACAATGCATGCCATAGATAGATAGCAATACAGCCAACTAGATTAATTAATACCGTAAGCTACTACTCTTAAAGCTTACATTGCATACGATCAACCATCATTCGATACCAAAATAAAATAAATAGTACCATAACACGATTCTCACATACTCTAGCTGATTAATTTCAAGCAACAACGCACTCATGATGTGATGGAATAGCATTGTGTCATGACACTTAAAACATCACATAAGTCTTTATAGCAAAGCATAGCTCAGCTGGTTGGGTTCCTTGTGGTGGAACTGGCTCACCCGGGTTCAGTCGCTGACTTAACATGGATGCTCGCATTTTTCTGGATTTATTTCAGAATTTAACAGTGTTATTCTTTCAGTGGTAGGCGACGTACCCGTTGACAGCAAGACACCTGTGGTGACTCTGTCAATCTCGAGATTTACCGGTCCAACTCAGTTTTTCGGAGGTGCTCATAGGGATGAGTATGCCTTCGTGTAAATGAGCATCTGCGTCTGTAACCGGGTCTCGAAAAAAAATAAACACAACGCAATCATGTTGTATCACAACATTTCATATAGTACAATAAAATATAGTTTTCGAATAACATAGTCATCTTTGATAAGGTGTTTCGGTTTGAAAGCATCTAGACCTATAGTTGGGTTTCAATGATTAGGCAATAAAAGTTAGATCACAATAATAGTGATTGATTGAGCAATTATGGCTTTCATGCCCCTATTGATGGTATTCAATTTCGGTTTTGAAACGATGAGCACGAAGATTAAGGACTGAATAGTTCTAAGAGTCAATGGTGTTGAGGGACACTTAGATTAGTTATAGGATCATTAGTTTCCCTTTGCTCGTACTATAAAGGGGGGCACGAATGGGTAGCTTGACCTAGTTGAGTCTAGTGAGCGGATGTGACACACACTTGTGACAACTAGCGCAAGGTGGCTCTATGAAAGCCCAAGTCATGTTTGATATCAAACCCAACTCAAAGAGTGTTTCAAATGGATGAGTTGGTGGTGCTGCAAGTGCACCGGATATGCACAGTGCACTAGTTTTAAGATGAAGGAAACAGCGCGACACCTATGAGTCCGAAGTGCACCAGGCGTGGTGGCGCCACACTATGGCAGAACCGTTTAATCTAATATCTCCCAGGAGTACTTGTCTTCCATTAGACACTAAGTACTCAAGGGAGGACACTAAATTACGCAGTTCCGTCGAGCACACCACAAGGGAGAACCCAAAAATCCACATTTTTCCATCAGAATCACAAATGAGATAATAAAGCTTACAACATTTTAGCCATTTCTTACATTACTTTCCATGCAACATCAGAGTATAATATTTATTGTTTATAATAGCGGACTATGATCATGTTATCTGAGTTATGAACAATTTAATTTAACAGCAGAATACAAACATGCGATCAGAGTTACAGCGGAAATAAATATCTATTCATGACATGATGAAGCATTGATATATAAACTGACAACAGATTATAAAACTTCTATTTATAAAAATATTTAGTGAGAGTTATAAATAAAATCTATGATCACAGCGTAAGAGAATCATCTCTGAGCCCACCAGGAGAGATCCACACACAAGAGTCATCTCTAGCATTCGCCTGTCACCTGCAACAGGGTAGAACAAACCCTGAGTACTCAATTATACTCCGCAAGACTTATCAGTCAGGAGAAAAGAAAAGACACCAAGGATATGCAAGGCTATCTGGCTTGTGGGTTTATTGCATCTGCAGGAGCATTACTAAGCGTGTGTCCTTATATTTAATTTTATTAGCAGCCAGCATTAGTTCATTAACTAAACATTCTATGTAAGCACCTGTGCTACTTTCAAGCAGGTAGTAAGCAATCAAAATCATTTTATCATCTTTCATCTTACAGTTTTTACTACGGTGCTAGACTGTAGACAAGTCATACCGGATCACCTAGCGATTCGTGAATCGATGTATCCTAGCTGGGTACCCTAAAACACACGCCCCGCTTGAACCCCAGGCAAAAGCAGGACCAACCCACTACCCTCCTGTCACGGGGTCCAAGCCCCATCCAAACTTGGACTCCAAGCCTCTGCTCTTGAGTCCCGGACTCAGTGCGGTGCTTAGACCTCCACCATTTCTGCCTCCCATCAGTCGGTCTAGAAAGAGCCGGAACCCATGACAAGAGAACAATGAGCCTTCCCGCGTCCATACACAAGTATGTGTTCAGGATAATAAGTTTGTGACCTGACTACCATCCATTGCAACGGCATGTCCTTAACCGACATAGGAGGAACAAGTGCAAACCGAGCCTCGCTCGAATGCCAAACCAAGTCTAGATCCAAAGTACCATTTCGCCCGGTCTCTAATTATCATTCATATATATTTTCCAGGTGATAATAATATAATAGCAATAATAATATATTTTCTATCTCTCACGAGTGACCGACAATCACTCGACTTCTACCGAAGTCCTGTAGCATAGCAATCTACACGATCCTGTCATACTAGTAAAATTCATAGGGTAAGGATATATATATATATATATATATATATATATATATATATATATATATATATATATATATATATATATATGCAAGTGGGTTTCATTCAACTCCTTAAACTTAATGCACAAGCATGAATTAAAGTGCAGAATAATATGGGTTAAGCACCGGGGCTTGCCTGAGTAAGATATAACCAAAAGTTAGCATCCCATCGTGGCGACACGATCACCAAGGCACCATCTTTTCTGCTACTCCTGTCGTCTCTATGGTCCATCGTTGTTCCTATTATGATATGCGTGGATGCAACGCTTAGATGTAAATAATCAATGACAACCGAAACTCTTAGAAATTTGATTATACCTCACAAGCTAATGAGATAGCTCTAACGTGCTAGTCTACGTATCCACGTCATCAAGTAAGGCTCGTTCTCGGAAAATGTTTTTGTTCTACAAACCCCCAATTAATTTTGACATTTGATTGATTAAATATATATTTTCGTACTAGTGCTCATTTAGTTACCTTAACAAACTAATTTCTATGGAGCTACAAAAATTACAGTGAGCATCTAATATTGCTTGGAATCTACTGTAAAAATTTCAAAGCCATCACTATCACCAATTCACCACAACAATTCCTACAAATTTATACTTTGACAATATTAAGTATGTCAAATTAATTACATAGCTTCTGAGAATATTATAAAAATATGTGAACAAAATATATTAGCAGATAGATCATGATTTTAAGCGTCTAACAAAATTAGTTTCACTATTTTTGGATATCTATGTGATTTTATAATATTTACCAAAGATCCGCTCAGAAATAAAATTAACAATCTATTTCTAATTCCTCCTAAAAAGGAAAAAATGAAACCGGCCCACGCGCGCGGCACGCGAACGCGACCCACGTGACGCGGCCCATGGCGGAACCCGCGCCCCTCGGGCGTTTAAGCAAAAACACCCCCGGTCTTTTTTCGACCTACACCACGACCCAAACCCTATTCCTCCTTCTCTCACCCCTCTTCACTTAGCCCCCTGACGTTTTCCAAATTTACGCGCATACCTCCTTGAGTCAGGGAACGCGGCAGCGGCACTGGGCGGCTACGCCGACGAGCAGGGCTCACGCCGGCCCCATCTAATCGGCTGACCAACATCACTAACCTAAACTCAGGCGCTACGTAGCGGTGTGGGACAGTGGGGCTCGTGGGCGAGAGTGGCCACGGCGCTCAGCCACCCGCAGTGGCGACGCGGTCACTCCGGCTAGCTAGGGCCTCTAAGGGTCCATTCGGCTAGCACCAGAGCACCACAGACTTACCACAACACTAGCCGAGGCGATGGTTGACACGGAGAAAGGCTGGGGTGGGTTGGCCATGTGCGTTCAACGAGGTCTGTGGCGCTCCAGCAGTGGCTCCGTCGCGTCACCGCACCAATGGTGAGCACCCTGGCACAAACGACGCGGACATCAGTTGTAGGGAGTCGAGATGAGCTTAGAGCCATGAGCAATTGAACTATTATCGCTGCAATCCTACCTTTCTTCCTGTTCTCGATCACGGCGACGACATGGCCTGCGGCGAGCAGAACCTCGAATTTACGTGATGGAGGGCATCTAAGGTAACTGGCGCGGTCGGAACGGCTAGCTGGTTATGAGTCCTTGCTGCAATGGCGTTGAATTGAGCTAGGATGCCATAGTCCGTGCATTACTTCGGGAAGCGGCGCGGCTACCAGTGCCCGGATAGAGCCATTATGGCGTGCCCGCATACGGCCACGCTAAAAGGTCCTTGTTGGTTTTGGTAATTGAGTGACAACTTAGGTGGACTAATTGTGTTTATGTGAGATACACAGGTGATTAGTCCACAGGTACATGTGTGTGAGCAACATATGCCATGAAGGTGAAAATGGCTTGGAGATGTTGCAAAGCTCACACATGTGATGATGAAGGAGCTTATTGCACATGAGACATGACATTGAGTCATGTGATCAAGGTGGAGAAGATCAAGACAAGACTTGGCTTGATGGACCGGTTGCAAGCGTGAAGGGCAAGTCGAAGGCTTTGGAGTGATGGACCGCGTGGCGGTGAAGCTTGAGCAAGACTTGGCGCCGATGGACGATGGCAACGGTGAAGAGCAAGTAGAGTCAAGATCGATGAACCAATATGATCATGTGATGATATGAAGTGGATCATATCATTGTTGATCGTGTTGGTGCATATGTTGCATCGACATTGAAGGAGATGGAATGGAATGAGCAAGGCAAAGGTATAACCTAGGGCATTTCATTTCATCGGTCATAGGTGTGTAGAGAAGTTTATGACCGGGTTTAGGATAGATGGCCGTACTATCAAGAGGGGCAAACTTGTTTGCATATCGGTCATCTAGTGCCACTCGAGTGATCTAACTTTACATTGTCGCTAGGATCGAGTGGCGTGGCAAGTTGAGTGGCTAACATCCTTTGGGAAATGATTGTGAAAATGCTAACACACATACACATGGTGGTGTACACTTGGTGGTGTTGGCACATTTACAAAGGAGGTGGTGTTTGCAAGGGTGAGATGGGTTTGGGTCCCTCTCTCCCTCCCGCCGAGCTTGCTCGGCGGGATTCGGCGCTTTCGGGAAAATGGGATGCCTATTTTCTATTGCGTCGGATGCAAATTCTTGTGGTTAGCACACTTGAGCAAGGGTGAAGAGAATGGAGAAGATGCTGGCGTCGGTCAACTGACCGGACGCTGGATCTGAATGCACCGGACGCTGGCAGGCTGTGTCCAGTCGCGCTGACGTGGAGTGACGCTGGCGTCGGTCAACTGACCGGACGCTGGGTCTGAAAGCACCGGACGCTGGCTGGCTGCGTCCGGTCGCGCTGACGTACGGTGACGCAGAAGCTGGAGAGTGACCGGACGCTGGCTGCGTCCGATCGCGTTCGATCGGACGCGTCCGGTCATACTCGGGAGCTTACTGGAAACGACCGGACGCTGAGGGTCTAGCGTCCGGTCAGTTGAAGTGCTGCGTCCGGTCGGCAGATGACCGTTGGGATCGGAAGATGACCGTTGAACGCAGGGGACACATGGCGAGTATCGCGTGACCGGACGCTGAGGTCCAGCGTCCGGTCGATCGGACCGGAGCGTCCGGTCGTCCCGACCGTTGCCCAGTGAAGGGGTAACGGCTAGTTTAGCCCTTGGGGCTATAAATAGAAGTGGCCCTCGGCCATGGCTGGAGCTGAGCACCTCAAGGGACTTAGTGTCCATGCTTGTGAGTGCTTGGGAGCCCTCCATCACACATATACTTGATAGCGATCATCCGATTGTGTGAGTGAGTGATTCTAGTGCGATTGCATCGTGAGGTTGCATCGAGTGGCACTAGGTGATCGAGTTGCAAGCCGGTGGTGCTTGTTACTCTTGGAGGTTGCCACCTCCTAGACGGCTTGGTGGTGGTCTCCGTCGAAGCCCGCAAGAAGATTGTGCGGAGCTCCGGAGAAGAGCTTGTGAGGGGTACTTGTGCTCGCCCCGCGGGAGTTGCGAAGAGCAACTTTAGTAAAGCGTGTCATTGAGCTACCCTCACTCAAGGGGTAGGTTCTTGCGGCGCCTGACGTGCGGGCTTAGCGGGTGATGCTAATTAGCCGCCGAACCACCAAGTGAGCGGTCGACACAACGGGGACTAGCGTGTTGGCAAACACGTGAACCTCGGGAGAAAAATCATCGTGTCAACCTTATTCTTCCCATTGGTTTGCATCCCCATTACACAAGCTTGCAATTACTTTTATACATATTAAGCTTGTGTAGTTGCTCTTGTAATTAGATAGCTTGTGTAGCTTGCTAATTACCTTCTTGCTTGTGTAGCATAGAAGTAGCTCCCTTGCGTGGCTAATTTGGTTTTAGTAACCTTGTTAGTCACATTGCTTAGTTTGTGTAGCTAAGTATTTGCGCTCTCTAATTACGCATTGGTTGCCTTGTTATTGAGCATTGCTAGTGAGCATCGTTAGCTTTGTGCTTTTGCTTACTAGCATGTGTAGGAGCTCCCTTGTCGCTTAAAGTACTAGTGGCATAGGTTTGTGTGACCTTGCTCCTAGAATTGTTTAGGAGAGCTCTAGCTAGCCCGGCACCTTAGTTGCATAATTGTTATCTTTGCAAGGTGCTAGTGAACATATATAGAGGGGTGTAGTCTTAGCTAGACCGATTGTTTTAATTTCGCATTTATATCGGTTAGCCGACGCGATTAAGTTTTAGAAAAGACTATTCACCCCCCCTCTAGTCGCCATCTCGACCCTTCACACGCGCACACAGCAATGCGACGCCGTGATGTAGCAGGCAACGCGATGGCATCGAGCTTGGCTTGGTAGGTGGTTCGAGCGGTGAGATGGGCGCGACGTCGGTCCATCGGCTAAGCGGCCACAATTTGGCCCGTGTGTGGCTTGACCAGCAGCGCGCACGCGACGGCCACGCAACGGCAGCCTAGCAGTGCAGTCGGCCCACGGTGACGGCCGAGCCCACCCCATCCCGACACGTGGCCAGCAGCCCGCAAGGCCAACCACGGCATGACCATGGTAGTGCGTGCGGTGACCGTAGACACGGGCAGCGCCACAACGAGCTGTGATGTGCACGGTTTTTAAAGGGATACAAAAGCTGCTAATAAACTCAACTCGGGTTCAACCGGTTCCACTAACCTAAAGTTGGTACTAACACCTAGCTGGTGAAACAAACCTCACGTCTAGAGAGTGACTAGAGAGCGAGATAGGGAGGTGCCAACATGAGTCCATCACGCGGGATGGTGGTTCACGAACCGGGCACCGAATCATAGTTCGCAACGCGTTCCGACGTAGTTCGAAGAATTTTTGCACGAGCAACGCACCACCCAACACAACTAATTATACCAAGCTCGTGCACTCACCTTGGTGCGACCAACGATGTCAAAATATGATGCCATCGCTTAAGCATTTTTGTTAAAATTTAAATGACAACATAGCATCGTCCATGCTCATTTCGGACTTAACGAATTCGATGTTCGATTAGAACTAACCTTCCCTAACACTTTTGGTTGAATTTTTAAACGGTCTAAGCCTCATCAATTTCAACTTGACAACATGTCATGATCTAGCTCATACTTCATGCTAACTCATATAAACAAAACATCTAAGAATTATTTAACCCGTTTGTTCAATATAACTCGCCAAAGAATGATACTTTTAACATAAATTCAAGTATTATTTAACAACGAAAATGACCCTCCTTAATTCAAAGTTTGATTTCTGAACTCCCAAAATACTAACTAATAGTATTTATTCTCCCAAAATGAATGTTACATTTCCACCTACTTCACTTGCACTCTAAGCTTTATTTAAGCGCTACATACAAGTGATATTCTATTTTTGTTTACAAAAATAGTTTTTCATGCCCAACAATTAAAGCAATGTATCATATTTTTCTTATTAGAATTTTCACTAACATTTTTACGCACTAAAAGAATTACTTAAGTTTTTATTTGATTCCTCTCAACTGGAAGGTAAATCACATAAGAGTTGTTCATCATTTCATTTGAGTTTAAATCTTAAAAACTGAGGAACTTGTTTCGGTAATTTTTCTTAGGCCCAAATCTTGATGCTTAGCGAGCTCGTAACACCAGAGGTGTTACACACACGACGTCAAAAGAGCCCTGCAAGCCGACTGGGAGCCAATGCACTCACTAGATGTGCCCAGTGGTTCATCAAACTCTGCACTGGACTAGGGTTCCAGAAGAGGTCTGCAATTGAGAGTTTGAGGTCATGTATGAGCACCGATGCTCACGCACCGGATGCATCGTACAATAACAGCTAGTTTTCAAACTAGTCGTTGGAGTACTCATCGTGCGTGTCCAATGTGGACAGCAGGGTTGCACCGGATAGGTCCAATGCCCTCATGATTGCTCAGTGAAGAGGCAACGACTAGTTTCTTGCCTTGGGGCTATAAATACCCCTCCATTTCATCCATTGAAGCTCTGTTGCTCATTTGTTCGGCTGAAGAAACACATTGAAGAGCAAGGGAGATTCATGCCTAGTGGGGTGATTAAGACGTGATAATCGTAAGATTAATAACTTCATTAGTGCATAGAAAATAGTAAGTGTGCATACACTCTTCTCATTAGTCTATGATACTGAAGCTATCAACGAAGTCAGAATTAGAAGGGCACCAAACAGACCCTTAAACTTATGAATGGTTCACGTGGCAAATTCAGCGGTAGCATGAGAAGTCAAATTTTGGATTTGAAATAGTCTGGTCCAAAAAAATTATAAGGGGTTTGGATCCAGGGACTGGACACATCACACGTTCGGATTCTAACTAGGAGGGTTAAACATGAGCTAATTATAAAACTAATTGTACAGATGGAGACTAATTTGCGAGACGAATCTATTAAGTCTAATTAATCCATCACTAGCACATGTTTACTGTAGCACACATTGTAAATTATGAACTAATTAGGTGTAATAGATTCGTCTCGTAAATTAGTCTCTATCTATGTAATTAGTTTTATAATTAGTTTATATTTAATACTTTAAATTAGTGTCAAATATCCGATATAACATAACTCAACTTTAGTCCGGGCACCCAACACCCCAAGCTCACCCCAAGTCGCAAAGACTTTTGTCTTGTTCGACGAGTTAAAAAACGGCTGATATTGATGCTAATACTAATTTTTATCATAAGAGAATAATATTATTATTTTACTAAAACGGTACAGCAGAATGATTGAAGCGAACCGGGCCTATCAAGCGTCCCGTACTCCCATGAACTATGACGGAAGAGTGGAAGAGATAGGAAGTCTGTGTTTAGTTTACGAATTTTGGAAATTTGGCTACTGTAGCACTTTTCGTTTTTATTTGGCAATTAGTGTTTAATTATGGACTAATTAGGCTCAAAACGTTCGTCTCGCAATTTTCAACCAAATTGCGCAATTAGTTTTTTCATCTATATTTAATGCTCCATACACGTATCGTAAGATTTGATATAATAGCTCCTGTAGCACTTTTTTGAAAATTTGGTTGGGAACTAAACAACCACGAAGCAAGCGCGGGAGGCAACGGCAACGGCGTCCCGGCACCCTCCTGTGTCCTGTGGCCTTTAAGTGCCGGCCTTGGGAACCGCGACGCAGACACAGCCCAAATCCACAGTCACGGCCCTCGTCTCTCTCCTCCAACATGATGCTTGTCACCACCCTCGCTACAGTGCCTGCATCCATATCCACTTCCGCTCGCGCAAAAAATAAGCCCCGAAACAAACAAAAGCAGCATAGGAAACAGAAGAAAGTTGTACGAGTACGTGAGGAGAGAGAACAACAAACACACATAACACAAGTTCACACTACGCCTGCTATCGTGCTACGGACCACCACAACGCCAGAGGGACAGCCGGACAAACGCGGAGGCCCAATTTTTTACATTTTAATTTTTTTTTTAAGTTTCTCACAAATAGATCTCTAAACAAAAGATTTTTAGAATATAGACCCTTAACTCAGCGTCAGGTGATTGGTGCTGACGTCGAGCTAACACGTCTCGGCGCTAGCATCTCTGGCGCCGAGATCTCGGACTCGACGTTGACGTGACGTTGATTTGGCAGACAACTCAGTGCCATAGACGCTGGCGCCGAGCTCGGCGCCGTGGGCACTGGTGCCAAGCCTCCTTTCCTCTCCCTCTCTCGCTATGCTGGTACTTTATTGCGCGTAGTTTTTCGGCAACAGGATGGCCGGACGGCGGGTGGAAGAGTACTGTGCAAGAAGTTGGAGCAGTTATCGTGGCTCGTGGGATGGGTATGTACGTACGATTATGTGCCTGCGTGTTTGGATTTTTTTATTATTTGTACTGGTTGCGTTATGTCAATGCCACTCTACCCACTCCGTCCTGCGCGAGCGGTGCTCGACTGCCCACACCACGTGACAAGACCGTCGCTATAGTGGACGGGAGGAGGGAGGGGGGACGTGTGATGGGACAGGGCGAGACTGTGAGACCGTCGCTATAGTGGACAACAGTAGTTGTTGCGTTGTACTTCCTCCGTCCAAAACAACTTGATAAAGAAAGTCTGATTGCTAGCGAGAGAAAGTCGTTGTTGCGTTGTACTTCCTTTGCCTAAAAAACTCTAGGATTTAAAAATTGTCCTAAAAAACTTCATATTTTTGCTTAGACAGTATATTTGGACAAATCTTAAGTAAGGGATTTATTCCTTAATTAGCATAGTTCACCTTCAATAAATAGGGGTATATTGGTATTTTCGTTGAGCACTAATCTATCCTAAAATCATAGAACATCAAGTTTTTTTGGACAGAGGTAGAGTATGTAGTGGTTCTTAGAATTATAGCTAAAAGTTAGGTAGATCTCTAAATCCATGGGTAAGTCACAGTAATAATGATTCCGCCTGTATAGAATGATTGAAGTGAATTGAAGGAGACCACTAGCGAGCATACGTATATAATAGCAAACATGTTGGCACGTTGCAACATAACACCTTATCGCTCGATTAACCTAACAACTTATAGCTCAGAGATTTATGTAATGGTTGGATTATCTATTTCAATACGTATATGAGTATGGTTCTAACTTATAAGAGCAAGGTTGTGAGTTCGTGTCACGTATAAGACAGAAAGGGGCGCAAGAGCATTGTAGAAAGGAAAAAAACAGACAGACAGAATAATCATCCTGTTCCCTTGGCTTATAAGCTGTACTTTTTTAGCCAACGAATAGTATTTTTCTCTCACAATAAATCAGCCAATAGTACTTTCAGTCATGACTTATCAGACAAGCGAACAGGTGAAATCATTTTACTCTTCTTTTACTTTTTGAACTGTCGTCGCGTTCTTCGTATCTCATATTTGATCTAGATTATGACACATGTTCATATGAGTTAGAATAACTTATGTCTAATAACGATGGCACAAAGTCCTATTCTAAACTACAGTATATTAGGTTTCGTGTAACTTGCTAGTTAATATTAGGTAGGTTTGCGTCAGCCTAAACGTAGCACGATAGAGTCCTATTCTAAAATACAGTATATTAGGTTTCATGTAACTTGCTGATTAGTACTAGGTAAGGTTTACGTCGGCCTAAAGATAGCACGATAACATACGCGTAAGCACAAATGACGAACAACTTACAAGAGGCAATAGAAAGCAAGAGAGGAAAGAGGCAAAACACACATAAAAGGTGGAACCGTGGAAGGGGTACAGAGACAAGCTTATAGTAGAGGTACACGCAAAACGTAGAACGATAGCATGCCCGGCGCCTAGCAGGAGAGACTAGCACCAATAGGAAAGGGTAGCAGTAATGTCAACGAGAGCGAACAACTATTTCACCATCCACTATAGCGAACAACTATTTCACCGTCCAACAGGAAATGGCAGTAGTAATGATAGCATGCCCGGTGCCAAGCAGGGCCCTCGCAGTCTCACCATGTCCCATCACACATCCCCCCTCCCTCCTCCCGTCCACTATAGCGGCGGTCTTGTCATGTGGTGTGGGCAGTCGAGCACCGCTCGCGCAGGACGGAGTGGGTAGAGTGGCATTGACATCACACAACCTGTACAGACAATAAAAAATCTCAACACGTAGGGATGTAGTAATCGTACGTACATACCCATCCCACGAGCCATGATAACCGCTCCAACTTCTGCACAGTACTCTTCCACCCGCCGTCTGGCCATCCTGTTGTCGAAAAAGCTACGGGCAATAAAGTACTAGCATAGCGAGCGAGGGAGGGAGAGGAAAGGAGGCTCGGCGCCAGGAGCAACGGCGTCGAGCTCAGCGCCAGCATCTATGGCGTCGAGCTGCCTACCAAATCAGCGTCACATCAACATCGAGCCCAAGATCTCGGCACTAGGGACGCTGGCGCGAGACATGTTAGCTTGGCGCCAGCACCAATGGCGCCGAGCAAAGGGTCCATATTCTGAAATCTTTCCACCAAGGGTCTATTTGTGAGAAACTTTCAAAAAAGAGCTAAAATATAAAAAAATCGGACATGGAGGCAGGCATCGCTTGTCATCTAGCTAGGTCGAACGAAGCCGGGGGAAGGGGTCGGAGCTAGTAGAGCTTCGCGCCCGGTTGGTGCCTGCCAGTGCACTAGTGCCCTCCTCGTGTCCAAACCAGATTGCGCGCTTGGATCACCGAGTAAAATTTAGTTCATCCTTTAATACTAGGCTAAACATAGATTAATCTAACCATCAACAAATGACTGGAGTATTAATCGATGTTTAACATCCTGTTTGACATCTAAAACCAGAACTAATTTTTAGTTGGCTTGATAAACGCCCCCTAAAATTTGGCTTATGTGTAAATATGTGATAGGAAAATACTATTCCATAGCAGAAAAGTACTCCCTCCATCCCAATTTGTAAGTCGTTATGGCCCTATTCACTTTTTCCAAATTGTAAGTTGTCATATCACTTTCGTATTCATTCAGCTTCGGTCTATTCTAAAATTACCCTCGCCTCCGCTCGCTCAGTTGGCTCCTGCCTTTCGCTCGGTCGACTGCCTAGCTCCCTCTGCCCCAGATCCAGATCGAGCCTTCCCAAAATCGACGACGTCTTGCTTCGCCTTTCCCCGAAATCGTCGACGTCTTTGGTCCCCTCTAATCTAGCGAGCGCTTCGATGTGCCTTCAAAACCGGAATCCACAAATGCCTCATGCGGTTGCAGCTTGGGAGTTGGATCTGGGGTGGCCCAAGAAGAAGGGCAGAAGGCGGCGGCGGTGCCCATCTAGATTTAGTGTACGTACCTTCTCCCCTCTAAATCTTCATTAGGAATCTTATATTGTTTGATAAAACGTTCATCTTTTCACTAATTTGGTTGGTTAATATGCACTACGTCGAACTTGTTCGGCGTCATCAAGTTGCTGCTCAAGGAGTTACCCTCGTTGGGGGAGGCTCTCCACGGCGTCGGCCCAGGCGGCGCGTGGTTCAGTGAGGTGGTGCTCGGCGCCATCAGCTTTAGCCTCGTCGTCAATAGCGTTGCGGCGTTGAAAGCTCTAGTTTGGTGTTGGTAAATTGATGAAACCCTAAGTGCTAACCTAGTTTATCAAATGATCATGAGATATATAGCACATTCCAAGTGGTGAAGCAAATGAAGATCATGACATGATAATGGTGATGCCATGGTGATGATCAAGTGCTTGGACTTGAAAAGAAGAAAGAGAAAAACAAAAGGCTCAAGGCAACAGTATAAATGGTAGCAGCTATTTTGTTTTGATGATCAAGACACTTAGAGAGTGTGATCACATTTTGGTTGGATAGCCGTACTATTAAGAGGGGTGAAACTCGTATCGAAATGCGGTTATCAAAGTGCCACTAGATGCTCTAACTCATTGCATATGCATTTAGGATCTAGTGGAGTGCTAACACCCTTGAAAATATTTGTGAAAATATGCTAACACATGTGCACAAGGTGATACACTTGGTGGTTCGCACATTTGAGTATGGGATAGGAACTTCACCGGTGGAGTGTCCGCCCGTAGAGTGCGGACAGTCCGACGGTGCCATTGACACCCTAGACAAAAAAGATGGAGGTCATTGTAAGTGACCGAATGCTGGTCTCTAAAGGACCGGCGCGTCCGGTCAGTAGCAGCTGAAAAAGCGCAGCGTCGGTCGTCGACTGGATGCTGGCGCTGAAACGACCGAACGTTGGCTAGCTACGTCCGGTCACATTGACATGGTCACATACAGAGGAGTCGCTGAGTGACCGGACACTGGGTGTGTCCGGTCGAGCATAACCGGACGCGTCCGGTCGTGAAAAGTCATCTCTGTATGCTTACTGGAAACGACCGGACGCTAGAGTTCAGCGTCCGGTCACTTTGAGCTGCTGCGTTCGGTCATCACATGATCGTTGAGATCGAGCGCTCAGCATTTGATGAGAGGAGACACGTGGCACGCATCGCGTGATCAGATGCTGAGGTCCAGCGTCCGGTCAGTATGACCGGAGAGTCCGGTCACCCCGTGTTGTGCCTAGTGAAGGGGTACAATGGCTCTATTTCATGAGGGCTTCTATTTAAGCCCCATGGCTGGCTCAAGCTCACTCTCTTGGCCATTTGCATTGACATAGCAACTTTGTGAGCTTAGTCAAAGCCCTTCCACGCATCTCCATCATTGATTCATCATCTTTGTGAGATTAGGAGAGAATCCAAGTGCATTGCTTGAGTGTTTGCATCTAGAGGCACTTGGTGTTCGTGTTTCGCTGTGGGATTTGCTTGTTACTCTTGGTGGTTGCCACCACCTAGATGGCTTGGAGCAGTGAGGATCATCGAGCGGAGGTTGGTGATTATCTCTGGCTCCGATCGTGGTGATTGTGAGGGGTTCTTGACCTTTCCTCGGCGGAGAGCCAAAAGGTACTCTAGTGGATTACTCGTGGCTTGTGTGATCCTTATCTTGTGTTGGTTGTACGACACCCTATTGAGGGTTTGGCGTGTGATGCCAATTAGCTCGTGAACGTCCAAGTGAGTGAATCGCCACAACGAGGAGTAGCTTGCCGGCAAGCAAATGAACCTTGGTAAAAATCATTGTGTTCATCATTTGATTCCGAGATGATTGATCTCCATTGGTATTCATTCTTGTGATTGATTGGCTCCTCATTCGACACAGCGGTATAAACAAATTGCTCACTCTCTTTACATTACTGCAAACTTGTTGTCAAGCTCTTTAGTGTAGCTAGTTGTAAGAGCTTGTTAGTTTGGTTAGTGTGGCTCTTTAGTTAGTTTTTGAGAGCACACTAACTTAGTGTAGTGTCATAGCTATTGTATGGATAGAAACTATATAAAGTAGAATTATGGTAGGTGGCTTGTATTTTTAGTAGGCTAGCACAACACTTGTTTCGCCTCATAATTGTCTAACCGGTTTGTTAAGTGTTGTTCTAGAAATTTTTAATAGGTTATTCACCCCCCTCTAGCCATTAGGACCTTTCAGGCGTTCAACGAGTCCTTGTGGCGCGCCATCGGTGGCATTCTCCACTAGTGCGCCGCCGCCGCCCAGCAAGCGTCACTGTAACGTGGCCGCCACCCAGCAGGCGTCACTGGAACGCGCTGGCGATGGCTGTGCTGGTGCTCGTCGTCTACTCACGCTCGTTTTCCTCCTCGGCCACCACCGCCCCACCAGTACGTGCATCAGTCCATGCCTCGGATCTATCATCTCCCCTTCCTTTTGATGCTGACCCTCTAACCGTGCATGTTTCGTGCTCTTGCAACAGACTATGGATCGGACGAGCGTAGTCTTCAACACCATAAGCTTCTCAAGTCTCCCCTGCAAACTTGTTTAACTGCATACTCCCCTCAGAAGTCCCATTATCTCAAGTACAGTCCCAGTTTCTGAACTGACGCCTTAGATGTGCTTAGGGTTGCTTTACTAGGAGCTGGTTGGCCTCGGGTATGGAGTATCTGAACAAATGCTTTGCAGTACGAGGGAGCCATCCAGACGAATGGCAGAGGATAGAGAATCTGGGACACGTTTGCGCACACTTTCGGTATGTATGCTGAATTTGTGCGTTTCAGATTAGATGGTGTTTTTTGTTGGCGTTTTGTTGGTTTGCCTTGATGCTGAATTATGTGTTCTATTCATATGGTATGGATGTGGATGCAGCTTCATTATATGATGATACTCTTCTTCAAAGATCTTGCGCTAATGGACTTCTGCATGACAACAATCTACTATCACTATCCTTTGATGGCCGCTGCTTCTGCTGTGTACGCTGCTCGCTGCACGTTGAGGTAGAGTCCTCTCTAGACAGAAACTCTGAAGTACCAGATCGGTTCGACACGCCAGTGATGCCCAACTTCCTCACCTAGCTGACTGAGGTCAATTTCCATTTCAAAACTTGGTCACATTCAGTTTTCAGTACATCAGACGATTCAGACCTGAAGAAGTAGAGACATGTCTGAAACTTTGGTTGTTCTGTCTATCAGCAAGAATATCTTGTGCTAATTAAGCAACTCTGCTCTGCCATTAAAGTTTTATGACTTCCAGTTCTATCTAATAATGCAGAACAACTGGCTTATGACTGTCATAAAATGATTCCTACAATATCCATGCTCAAAGTGTCAAAGTAGGCAACAAAACGACATTAAAAATTAGAGGTGACTCTTGGTGCTTTCTATGGCTTATGACTATCGATAGTCCTTGGTGCTTCATACTGGTCTGTGTGAAGTAGAATTATGATACTCTATAGCAGTCTAGAATTTCATCTTGACAGCAAAACAACTATTCTTAGTGTGCAACCCCCATGTTATTATTTTATTCCTATCAATGATGCTTAGTTTACCAATCTACGCATGCTGATGTTAGTTCAGTATGACACTGTAGCAGATTGTTTGAGAAGCTCATTTATGATATCCGTAAGAGCAGAAAAAAGTAAGAAAAAACACATGAATTAACTCTGAGCTGAGAAACTATTGATGACTGAAAACTGAGCTGAGAAACTATTGATGATTAAAAAATAATAGTGGAATGTTGCTTTCTTTCATGTGCAGGCTAAAAGATCAGTGAGAGAATGAGGCTACCTTGGAGTAACATTGCAGATAAGTATTGTCACTCATACATAGGTTCTGAATCAATATTTTGTTCCTCTCTATAAATTTAAAATAATCTCTGAAAATATGCTAGCATAATCTTTACAAAATCTCTTATAGCAACATTCTAAGATACTCAACCGAATTGTGCTAGATGGGCTAGCGCAGTAGCATAGAGACCATTCTTGCATGACAACCGATGAGGTAGCCTCCCTTCTCTTTCTAGGCGTTGCTTATTCATATGTGGGAGTTTGTACCCATTTTCTCCTCCAATTTTCATGACCTCTTTCATGCACAATTGTAGACTTAGGAATACTCGATTCAGAATTGACTCATCATATTCTTCAAACTCTTCCTCCACATTATGAATTAGATCTTCAATAGTTTCTGGACTTCCACAATCAGTTAAGGACTGTATAGAGTTGAAGAAACCAAGATCCAAAACATTCATGTCTAGGGAGTTTGCTGGCTGTTGCATTAGTCTAATGTCTAGACCAGTAGCCGCCACAGTTTCAAGAAAAGCTGGGTCATTTGGACGAACATGTGTTCTAGCATTGTCTTGTTGAATGAAAATAGTCGTGTCTACGTCTTCTTGTGGCCACTTATCTTTGATGGCTGGGATAACCTTTTCAAGCAAATATTGCCTCATCACCTCCCTGTTGACTATGATAGATTTAGTTTCTAAGGTCCCTCTTTCCTTGTTCTGGCTCCTCCTTGCCGCAGGCACCTCTTTCACAAATGGCCATACTCTGAGCTTTTCAGAAAATGTCAAATTTCCTTCCTCATCATATTTTGACCTACCTACAGTAGTCAGGAACATGATTTTACCAATGTTGTTCTTGTTCTAAATAGTGCATTCAGGATCATCTTCTTCAGGCGTCAGGTAGTATTTTTTCCCCTTTTTGGTCATAAAATACCATTTCTCATCAATATGCACTATATTCTGCATATCAATGAATTTAGGTTCTGCATGCCCTAGAGTTTCCTGATCTAACATTGAAATGCAGAACTGTAGTCTATCCCTTTTGTTGCTCTCTCTCAAGTGTGGCTTCAATGTACTGGAGTGGCGTCTTATCTCACCCAGCTTGAACTTTCTGTGCAATGTCAAAACACTGACGCCTAAGGATTTGGCTAGTGACTTTAAGGTGGATCTTCTATTTAGTGGAATTATGGCCATTTGAGAGAGATCAAGTTGAACTTTCTTGCGACCCACTTGACCTATTCTTCTGTTAGAAACATCAACCTCTTGTCCTAGTGCAATCTGCTCACATGCACATTTCCAGATCCTTTGGATAACTCGAATATGAGCATGAAAGAAAGTAGCAACCTCCTTTGTTGCATTCTTTGGTAGTTTCCCATTTATGCTCTTGGCATGCAAAGATGTGTACACAACGTATCTCTAAGCATCAGTTAACCATCTCCTTAACCTTATTTGTGGTACCACATCTGCAAGTGTAATAATAAGAGAAGAAAATTAGGTTGATTCAGATTAATGATTTTTTAATTCATGGCATTGAACAACTAAAAGATTATAAATCAACAACATGCCAACATGCTATTCAGAACTCACTTATGGATAAGCCAACATGTTATTTTTGTAAGAGCACAAAAAAATGGACAAATTGATGATGTTATTTAGCCACGAGCATACTGGATTTGTATTTGTTGGCTAGATCAAAATTTCTAACTCATCAGTCATATTCCAACATATTTTTAACTCATCAAGCCTACTAACAGAGGAGCGAGCAAGAGGCAGATGCATAACTTATACCTGCTGCAATAGAGTCACCACCTTGATCTTGAGCTAGAGTGTTGGCATCCTCGTGGGCTGCAGAATCACCTTCTCCAGGTATGATTCTGTTGTCTAAAAATTAGGTTGATTCATATTAATGTTTTTTTAATTCATGACATTGAACAACTAAACAATTTAATCAACAACATGCCAACATGCTATTCAGAACTCACTCATGGATAAGCCAACTTGCTATTTTTATAAGAGCGCAAGAAAATGGACAACATGATGATGTTATCTAGCCACGAGCATATTGGATTTGTATTTGTTGGCTAGATCAATATTTCTAACTCATCAGTCACATTCCAGTATATTTTTAACACATCAAGCCTGCCAACAGAGGAGCGAGGAAGAGGCAGATGCAGAACTTATACCTGCAGCAACAGAGTCACCACCTTGATCTTGAGCTAGGGTGTCGGCATCCTCGTGGGCTGCAAAATTGCCTTCTCCAGGTATGATTCTGCTGTCGGAGTCTTCTGGAGGTGTACAATTAAGGTCTAGCAAAACAGTTTCTACCATCTGAGATGAATTGCAGATCGAACCACTCAATTTCACACCTGTTGCTGTAGATGATGCAACATTTGATGAGTTGGCTTAGTTGCAGAGAGCTAGAGGGAGGTCAGCTGGACGGGGGTGATCAGGCTTGGGGAGCTCTCCTGGTGATCACGTAGCTCTAATTGTGCTACAAATCCAGTGAGAGGCTGGGTGGCCAGCGCTGGTGAGCTAGGCTCACCGGCGAGTGGCCAGACGTGAAGAAGTGGATCTCGTGCCGACACGATGGCTTCCTGACACCGGCGGGAAGATGCTCTGAGAGAAATTTGAAATTGGAGGTTGCGTTTCTGAGAGAGAGATCGGATGTTTCGTTTGAGAGAGAGAGAGAAATTTGAAATTGGTGGTGTGCGTATGTGTAATTGCTTTGTGTACTTTATTTGAAATTGTCTTCATGTGTTAACTGTCACCTGCAAGTTGTCTATATTAATTTTATTGGCAGAGGGGTAGAAGTGACTATCTACGTCTTACCTTAATATATTCTAAAATCTTCCGAACGACTTATAAGTTAGGATAGAGCGACTAGTTTTGAATAGGATAAATCGAATAGGGTGTAGTCTCAGCTCGCCGCCTTGCCGGGAGACGACACGCTTGACGTTCCAGCGCGAGGCAGACAGCGACGCAGAGAGAGACAAAGCGGGCAATAAAGGCAGCGCGCGCGAGCGAGGCGAGGGGAGGGAGCGAAGCAAAGCACATCACGAGCCCTGCCTGCGGGGGGAGCTCATTAAAGAGGGGGTGCGTCCGGCCGGCAGCGGGGAGCAAGCAGCGCGCGAGAGAGACAGGCTGAGATGGCGATGCGGTATGCCTCTCTTTCCCCGGCAGGCGCCGACCACCGCTCCTCCACGCCCACGGCGTCCCTCCTCCCCTTCTGCCGCTCCACCCCGCTCTCCGCGTAAGCATCCACCACCACCACTCGCCGTCGTCATTTCGCTCGTCGCTCTTCTTGGCCCCTCGTGTATCTCTCTCCCATTGTTTGCCGTCCGGTTCGCGGCGGTTTTGACGTGGTGGCATGTGTGCTGGTGCAGGGGCAGCGGCGGCGGCGGCGGGCTGGGGGAGGACGCCCAGGTGAGCGCGAGGTGGCCGGCCGCGAGGCCGGTGATGCCGTTCACGCCGGCGCAGTACGAGGAGCTGGAGCAGCAGGCGCTCATATACAAGTACCTGGTGGCCGGCGTGCCCGTCCCGCCGGATCTCGTGGTTCCTATGCGCCGCGGCCTCGACTCCCTCGCGACCCGCTTCTACGGCCACCCCACACGTACGGCATATTCCTCCCTCTCCTCGGCGCGATGCCAGCCGCCATCCTTCCTGTATTGCTTTCTTGGGTGCTTGGCTGCTTGCTCCGTCCCCGGGGTCCTGACACTTTGTTTATTCTAATCAAGTGTACTTTGCCTCGATTAGTTAATTTGCTCCGGTCATTTGTTAATCCCTGATGCGCGATTCAAGAACCGCGCGTGTGTTTTACACAAGAGCTCCGATTTGCTCCCGGGAAGTTTCTGGTTTTTTTAATCCGAGCTCGTGCTCTCTTCAAGATTCATCAAATGATAGAGGCAGAGCTAGCTAGCTAGCTCGTCATTTTGTGCTGTTTGATTTGATACCGAGCTTACTCGTGGTTGGAGTAGAGGTTAGCATCAGTAGCAGGCACCATTGTGGCTCAATAGTACGAATACTTTTCATTTGATTTCCTCTCTTTGTGGATGATCAATAATGGCGATGTCGCCACTCGCCAGCAAGCAAATTCGTTGAATGCAAGACACAGCAGCTCGCCATTTCTGTCCGACTGCTAAGAATAGGAAGCGCTACCTTGCGCCTGCATCGGTACTGTCCTGTACCAGATGCCAATCCATCTGGACACCGCAGAGCCCAGATGCATGCGTACAGGCAGATGATAAAAGCATTAAAGCAAACGCATAAATGATGCTTAAATAACGGATAACAGCGTCTGATTTTTTCTGTGTGAGCAGTTGGGTACGCAACGTACTTCGGCAAGAAACTGGATCCAGAGCCGGGCCGGTGCCGGCGTACGGACGGCAAGAAGTGGCGGTGCTCCAAGGAGGCCGCCCCGGACTCCAAATACTGCGAGCGCCACATGCACCGCGGCCGCAACCGTTCAAGAAAGCCTGTGGAAACGCAGCTCGTGCCCCAGTCCCAACCGCCCGCCGCCACCGCGGCCGTCTCCGCCGCTCTGCCCTTGGCCGCCGCCGCCACCATCACCAACGGCGGCAGCTTCCAGAACCACTCCCTTTACCCGGCCATTGCCGGCAGCACTGGTGGAGGTGGCGGGGCCCGCAATATATCTACCCCGTTCTCCTCGTCGATGGGGTCGTCTCAGCTGCACATGGACAATGCTGCCAGCTACGCAGCTCTTGGTGGTGGAACTGCAAAGGATCTCAGGTGACTGTTCTTTCCTTTCTTTCGTTTTTTCCCTACTCCAAAATGACCAATGTCATCCTGTTTCTTAACAGTGCTATCGTTTTAACTGATTGGCGTCAGATGGTCACATAACTACTACTATTATAATCAGTGGCAATCCAGTAGTGTAGTGCGTGCTCAGTACTTTTACTGGCGCCATGCGCAATCAGCGTGACCCTGCTGGCTGGTTGTCTGGCCACGCTTTCTGGTTCAGTTCTAAGCCCCTGCTGAGGCCCAGGGCAGTGTCCATGTCTCTACGAGATACTAGTTGCTGTGCTCAGGTCAGGTGGACGTGCAGGTGCAGCACACAGCCTTCTTGGCTTCGGCACAGGCCAAGCTTCGAATACGTGCTGCCCATAAAGATGGAACTTGTTTTGTGCTCAGTGGTCGCAGCGCTAGTGCCTGCTGCTTGCTGATGCTGTCCTTCCCTGGCCATTACTCCACGTCTTTATGATTTCGCAGAATTAAGTCGTTTCTCTTGCAACTCTTTTAAGGGGGCACCATACAATAAATCTGGTCCATGTAACTACTGATATGTTCATGATAGTGGGGCCTTGTTTAGTTTTTGGGCGTAAAGTTTTAAGATGCCACGTCGGATGCTAATAAAAAAACAAATTGCAGAATCCATCGGAAAACCGTGAGACGAATTTATTAAGCCTAATTAACCAATCATTAGCACATGTGTTACTGTAGTACTTTATTGTCAATCATGGACTAATTAAGCTTAAAAGATTCGTCTCGTGGAGCAGTCGCAATCTATGCAATTAGTTATGCTTGCTGAAACTTGGCTGAAAAACGCTGTTCTGGCTGAATTGTTGTGAGAGAAAAACACTGTTCTGGTTGAAAAAACAAGCCGAATAGTGCGGATTATAAGGTAAGCCGAACAGGACCTTAGTCTATATCTAATACTTCATGTATGTGTCCAAACATTCGATGGGATAGTGCGTAAACTTTTGGGTGAGGAACTAAATAAGGCTTAGAAGTCTATCGCCCTGTTTGTTTGGGCTTGTTTGTCTTATAAGCTATGCCATGGCTGAAAATACTGAAAGTATTGTTGGTTGGTTTGGTGTGAGAGAAAAATATTGTTTGTTGGTTGATAAGCCAAATACGACCAAACGAACAGGCTGTATCTCCTTTTGTCCATACCAATGCTTTGTTTGCACCAATTCAAATTGTTGGTTTTACTGCACAGCTGTTCTTAGTGTATCACCACCTGTTCTTTCACTTTGTTGCTACTTGTGCACTATTCATTTGTTGGTAGGCTTTGTTTCTTGATAGCATTAATTACCAAAATCCGTTCATTTTACTGAAAACACTGTGTCACGTGTCTTTGTAACTAAAGGCTTTTTGACATGAAAATATTTTTTTATCTGAATCTTACATACTACAAACCAATCATGGTCAGTTTGTTTAGGTGTTTGGTCATTGCATAAGTCTAAAATGAAACAGCTAATTCGATGGTAATTTGATTTCGAATGCTATGGTTGTTTTTTATGTGTTTATCAGTGTATCAATAGATTTGATCATGTACCAGCAGAGGACAATTGTAACTTGTGTCGTTCTTTGGTTATCTGTTCATTCTTAGAAACGTTTTCTTTTTTTGTTCAGTAGAATTTATCAAACAGCATAGTGAAGACTATTAGCTCACGAGAAGAAAACATACTGTAGTTTTTTTTGGCATGTGTCTTTTTTCTTTGCATCCCCTACTAATTTGTGGTGTCCACCCTGCTTTCTGAAATTCAGGTATAACGCTTACGGAATAAGATCTTTGGCGGACGGGCACAGCCAGCTGATTTCAGAAGCTATTGACTCATCAATGGAGAACCAGTGGCGCTTTCCGCCATCTCAAACCTCTTCGTTTCCGCTCTCGAGCTACCCCCAGCTTGGGGCGCTGAGCGACCTGGGTCAAAGCACGGTCAGCTCGCTGTCGAAGATGGAGCGGCAGCAGCGACTCTCCTTCCTAGGGAACTCCGACTTCGGCGGGGCCATGGACTCCGCTGCGAAGCAGCAGGAGAACCAGACGCTGCGGCCCTTCTTCGACGAGTGGCCCAAGGCGAGGGACTCCTGGCCGGGCCTCTCCGACGAGAACGCTAGCCTCGCCTGCTCGTTCCCGGCGACCCAGCTGTCGATGTCCATACCCATGGTGTCCTCGGACTTCTCCGTGGCCAGCTCCCAGTCTCCCAACGGTAAGTTGCGTGCTGACACCATAGTGCAAAGATGAAAGATTGCTCGGTTCAGCTGGTTTACTGATTGGAGACAACCATGTCTGGTCTCTGCTGCAGATGACTAATGGTGCGTCGATCTGACTGACCGATGTCCGTGAGCCGGCCGACTATTGTATCTGTTGCGTTCTGATTTCCTCCGGGCCCTTGTCTGTCTCCCTTCCACCCACCGCGCGGTAGCTGCGGAAACAAAACAATCCATGCTTCTGTATATTTATTGGTCATTTTCCGTGTCAGATTTGTACCAAACCAAGCGGCTGGACTGCATCCGCCGTCGGCCGCCGGCCGTCGTCTCGCGTCGCCTCATGTGGCATGTGGGTGAACATGAGACCGTTTTGCTTACGCTCAAAGCTTTGTGTGTCCCCACTGATCGATGGATTCCCTCTGTACCTGAAAGCCTGCTTTTGTAACATTACTCATCAACCGAAGCAAGGCAGTGACAGTGCAGCAACATGTTGACGCGTCCATGCTCCTCTTGTGCTGCCTGTTCCCCGATCTGCATGGATGAGAGCTTTTTTTTTTCTGCTATTGTTATTATCATGCGTGCGCCTACTGCTGAGCTGAGCTAACCAACTCCTTTTTGTGAGTGGGACTGTGGAGGGAGGGCTTGCTTGCAGCTGCAGGTTGGAGTAAGTAGTAATTCGACGTGAGCCAGGCCGGAATCGGCCAGCTAGCAGCGCACAACGATGGTGGCGACCCGTGGCTCCCTTTTCCGGGACATGATCGAGCAGCAGGATCCGTTGCTCTGTCACCTGGAGCCCGTGACAAGCAATGGTCGTTAGCCCCAGACCAAGAGTTGCCTCCTACCCCCGACGGCCCACGCCATCCGATCCCCCAACAGACAGGCACCTTTCATCGCCCTCGCCGCATGTTACCGGGGCTCCGCCTCTACGATTGCGTCGCGAGCGCGTTACGGGCTGCCGCCGGTGAAAGTGCCTAGAAAAACGTCGGGGTCGGGGGTTAGGAACGGGAAAGAGGGCAATAATCACAGCAGCAGCGGTTCCACCACAGTGTATAGTCGGTGGGTCTGGCGTGTCCAGAACTTCCACTTCGAAAGTTGGCGAACGCAACCAGGCTGATGGACGAGGAAGCGGCGTGGGCCGCCGGACCGGACGAGGTGGCCGGCGCTCGGTGAAGCCGCGAAGGCTAGGGTTGCTTGGTACGGCTAGATGTGTGGCCTTTTGGACGTGCCGTGCGGTCACCTCCCCGCGAGCCGCGCGCGAGGGAAGTGTGTGGGGGCGCGCGCGTCTAGTGGTGCATATGCATGTGACTGACCTGGCCGATGCGAGCGACTTGCCACGCGTCACACATCGAGCGAAGGGGCGCACGGCCGCCTCAGTGCGCCAATCGCGCATCTAATTTTTTTCCCAGGAAGAGAGGCCCCTCCCAGACTCCCAGTGGCCAGTGGTGGAACAGCCAGGTGCGGTGGGGGCAGGGGCGGAGCTTCCGATATGGCGAGGTATGGCCCTCAATTCCGCCGCGGATAGCCCTTCGAAATCGCTGGTGGTCAGCTGCTGGTCCGTGTCCGGCGTTCACGCAAGATATCGATTGGCAGTTCGAGAAATAAGTTGATAGATAATACTGTGTTTTTCTCTCACAACAAAACAACATCAGCTAGCTTATAAACCACAGAAACGATCAAACGAACTGATGTAAGAGATCGTTGGAAGGTGCCACTAGCTAGGACGTCCAGTCCAAACCGCTCGAGCTTGGATCACCATTGCCCATCGGTCAAGGCTTGTCTTCGCTGCTTTGCTAGTAAGGTATTGTGACTCATTGTTTGATTATTTGTTTATGACTTATTTACATCTTCATTTGCTTGATTTATTTAATTGGTTAGCTAATTTAGAAATTAAGAAGAACGGTGAAAGCAAAGATGGATGGCACATGGTACTCCCTCTCTCCTAAAATAGAAGTCATTCTCGTTTCCTGAGAAGTCAGTTTTTTCTAACTTTGACCAATTATATATAAAAGATAAAAATATTGCACTCATTTTTCTATAAATCTAATAAAAGTTGAGAAAGTTTGACTTGCACGTATCACATAACGTCCTTATTTTTGGGGACGGAGGGAGCAGGAGATAAACAATGCCAAAATGAAACGTGCATATTGCAATTAGCGACATTATTTTTATACACCATAGGCATAGATACTACTTTATTTTTAGGAAAAAATTATTGTTTATGCGTCATTGTTATCAACTTCGCCACACCTTAATTTTATTTCTTTCTCCGCCACTGGCAGTGGCGGATCCAAAGGGGGGGCTGGGGGGCTCCAGCCCCCCCTAATTTCTTGATTTCAATGCTAATTACTGTAGCAAAAACTTGATTTCACCGTTAAATCTTCGTGCAAATAACATCTCTGTTGTTTTAGCCCCCCCTTATCCCGCATCCCACATCCGCCACTGGCCACTGGGTGGGGTCCATGCATGAGTTGCCTCTTGCCTGGCCAGTCGGATCGGTGGTTTCAGATCTCCCGGCACGAGCAATGAGTCAATGAGCCAAGGCCGAGGTCCGAGGGCGTGACCATCACCCCGTGCCACTGGTTGCGATGCTGCACTTCTTGGGTCTGGTTGGCCAGCTATTGCAAAGCAAACCAGACTACCAGAGATCCGGCCATGTACGCTCCGACCCAGGAACTGTCGTTTGTCATTTGCGTCGATCGAAATCCTCTCGGGCGGGTGGGACACGAAATGTAACGATGCATACCAGAACGGAGGAATCCACCCAGTACGGACATGGTCCACGAGTAGGCATCGCCACGGTCACTTGTTGCCACAATGTCCGAACTCACGGCCCCCCTGTCTGGGCTCTTGGGCCAGCCCGCCTAGCGCCTTTTCTAACCTCGGCTCGACCCTTGGCCCGCCGCTTGAACTCGTCTCGCCAGCGGCCGGTCTCCTCCATCCGCTCGCCGCGCCACAACCCCGGAGAGGAGACTGCGCTCGGTCGATCACCACCTGGGACCCAGCGTCCTCGCGACCAGCTCCGGCGCGGCATCCGCCCTCTGCAGCCACGGTGTCCCCGCGACCGTCGCTGCTGTCCTACTTCGCCACTCGCCACCTTGGCCAGCGACGAGCACCACCAGGACACCAGGTATTCCCTCCCCTTGGTCCTCCCTTCCTGCTGTGCGAAGCCGTGCGCCCAAACCTTAACATAATTCGTAGGTTAAACCGTGCGCCCAAACCCTAACATACTGTCTTACAGGTGTATATGCATGTATTATGCCAACTAACTTCGATTGCTTTGCAAAAATTATTCGGTGTACATACATGTGTACACCCACGTCCTTTACTGGGTCCGCCCCTGCTAGCAACAACAACAACAAAGCCTTTGATCCCAAACAAGTTAGGGTAGTCTAGAGTTGAAACCCAGCAGAAGCAATAAAGGTTCAAACACGTGAATAGCTATTTTCTAAGCACTCCTATGTAAGTCTAAGTCTTTGGGTATATTCCATCCTTTCAAGTCTCCTTTTATTGCCTCTACCCAAGTCAACTTCGGTCTTCCTCTGCCTCTCTTCACGTTACTATCCTGTCTTAGGATTCCACTACGCACCTTGGACATATTCAAACCATCTCAACCGTTGTTGGACAAGCTTTTCTTCAATTGGTGCTACCCCTAATCTATCACGTATATCATCGTTCCGAACTCGATCCCTTCTTGTATGACCGTAAATCCAACGCAACATACGCAACATGACATAATGAAATTCAGTTTTGGTGAAACCTTGTTTGGTTAATGTATGGTGAAACCTGGACAATATGAGAAAAATCAGTTGTGCTAATTACAGGCTTTTATGAAAAAAAATCTCACAAGTCCTCATTGTTTTGAGATATATGCTGATCTGTTATTCTCTTGCTTGTTGTCATCGAGATTCTTAAAAACTTTATAGGGCCCTGCACTGTGTTCCCCCGAGGCCTGGGAATATTTGTTGCGCGTTTGGCATATCTTATTGCATTTTACCAACTTACGATACCTACATGTAAATCCCATTGATTATTTGTGACTAGGTTCTCTGTGTACTGAATGTTGTGCTCATGCACATCTTACGAGCTGCTTTGTTATATTATCGTACATTGTCTTTTGTTTGTGGAACTAATTCCTCTCCTTTTGCAGTTCAAGTAGCTCATTGATTCAGCTTTGGTTATTCCTGGGTGACAGAACTATTGAAAATGGTATTATCGATTGACTCAACGTTATATCGTGTTTCCCTTTTTATAAACTAATTCACTTGTTGTTCTGGAGTCTAGACATTTTGAGAGAGTATTATGGTGATTGATATGCGTTTTTCCTGCAATCTTCATTGCATCCCATGTCTTGGTATCCATAAGAATCTAACAGTTCAGTCTTTTTCCCTTTTATGTATTACAGGTGGTTCTTGCAGCCTCTGTAGTGTCAAAGTCTGGAAAAGGTAAGCTGGTTATTGCCCATTTACTAATTCTGAATATTATTGTTGATTCTTTAATGATATCTGTTTCTGAAACACATAACACTCTTTTAAATCTTTGTAGCTACGTATGTATATATTTAATCTGCCCTGAACACTTGCATTGTATTTACCTTTTGTTCATATAGCATATTAGCATGTATATGAGCCATGGGTCTACAATTGTGTCAAAACAACAACACATATATCAACTTTGTGCAATGGGCTCTGTTAAGTAGATTTATAGGTTTACTTTGATGCATTTAATTTTTGTCAAGCTACGGCCAACACTTTTTCTGTATTTGTGTGATGATTTTTTCTAATAGCAAATAATGTGTTGTTTATGTTTTTCTTCAATTGCAGCACTTGTTTCAAGACAATTTGTTGATATGTCTCGAAGCAGAATTGAGGGACTACTTGCAGCATTTCCGAAGTTGGTGGGAACTGGAAAGCAACACACTTATGTTGAGACTGAAAATGTCCGTTATGTTTATCAGCCTATTGAAGCCTTATATCTGCTAGTCATCACAAATAAGCAAAGTAACATTCTTGAAGACCTGGAGACACTAAGGCTGCTTTCTAAACTTGTATCCTATTCCCAGTTTTTATGTTATATTCCTACCATCAAAGGCTAGTTTATACCGCTCCAAAGTCGTGTTGTCAACATCACAAAATGGATTTATTTTTGCCATCTCTGTATTATTAATTTTTGATACTGGCATTGGATGCATGTTTTCCTTTTATAAGATCAAAGAAAGAACATTATGCACAAGCATAAATACGCTCTTGCTTTTGGAACCAAGGTTAACACATGAATCACTATGTTAGTACCACTTGCCCTTGCTTAGGACCTAATTCTAAGCTTATAGCATTTCCATATTCAAAATGCCAATTCAATTCAGTGATTCCTTGAACACGTACAAAGGTACCTGAATACTCCCCCTCTTTGGATGAGGAAGGTGTCTGTCGGGCGGCATTTGACCTCACTTCTGCTTTTGATGAAGCCATTTCCCTTGGAAACAAAGAAAATGTTACTGTTGCTCAAGTTAAACAGTATTGTGAGATGGAGAGCCATGAAGAGAAGCTGTACAAACTCATCATGCAAAGCAAAATAAATGAAACTAGGGATCGCATGAGGCAACGAGTTACTGAGATTGAGAAAAGCAAGGTTCGTCCTATTCTTTTCCTCAAAGGAACATGCACTTCTCTTGAATATTCAACATCAAGGGATTTTCTTTTTACCTGCCTATATACTGTTGAAAGCTCTAGTTTGGTTTTGGTTAATTGATGAAACCCTAAGTGCTAACCTAGTTTATCAAGATGATTATGAGATAGGTAGCACTACTCCAAGTGATGAAGCAATGGCGAAGATCATGACAATGGTGATGGCATGGTGATGGTCAAATGCTTAAACTTGGAAAAGAAGAAAGAGAAAAACAAAAGGCTCAAGGCAAAGGTATAAAATGTAGGAGCCATTTTGTTTTAGTGATCAAGACACTTAGTGAGTGTGATCACATTTAGGATAGATAGCCGTACTATCAAGAGGAGTGAAACTCGTATCGAAATGCGGTTATCAAAGTGCCACTAGATGCTCTAATTCATTGCATATGCATTTAGGATCTAGTGGAGTGCTAACATCCTTGAAAATGTTTGTGAAAATACGCTAACACATGTGCACAAGGTGATACACTTGGTGGTTGGCACATTTGATCAAGGGTGATGAAGTTTAGGTGCAAGGGTAAGAAACTCCACCGACGGAGTGTCCGCCCGTAGAGTACGGATAGTCCGACGGTGCCACCGGCGCCCTAGACAGAAAAATTGGAGGTCACTGCAAGTGACCGGACGCTGGCCTCAGCTGGATCGGTGCGTCCGGTCAGTGGCAGCAGAGGGTGCGCGCGTCGGTCTATTGACCGGACGCTAGGTCACTCAGCGACCGGACGCTGATAGGCTGCATCCGGTCAAACTGACGGGTCTGCACAGTACCTAGGGTATTGCATCGGACGCTGGTCTGTGTCCGGTCAAGGTGGACCAGACGCGTCCGGTCGAAAAAATACGCCTCGGAGAGCTTAGTGGAAACGACCGGACGCTGGGGCTTCAGCGTCCGGTCAGTTTTGCCGGAGCATCCGGTCAGCTTCGTAGCCGTTGAAATCTGACGAACAGCGTTTGAAGCTAATGATGCGTGGCGTCCATCGGGCGACCGGACGCTGAGGGCCAACGTCCGGTCAAGTCTGACTGGAGCGTCCGGTCAGCCCGCAGTGTGCCCAGTGAAGGGGTACAATGGCTCTATTTCATGGGGGCTTCTATTTAAGCCCCATGGCCGGCTCAAGCTCACCTCTCTTGCACATTTTCATTGACATAGCAACCTTGTGAGCTTAGCCAAAGTTCTCCCACTCATCTCCATCATTGATTTATCATCTTTGTGAGATTGGGAGAGAATCCAAGTGCATTGCTTGAGTGATTGCATCTAGTGGCACTTGATATTCGTGTTGCGCTGTGAATTTTGCTTGTTACTCTTGGTGGTTGCCACCACCTAGATGGCTTGGTGCAGCGGTGGAGGATCGGTACGAGTTGGTGATTGTTCGTGGCCGTCTCCGGTGATTGTGAGGGGAGTTGTACCTTCCTTGGCGGAGCGCCGAAAGGTAACTCTAGTAAATTGCTCGTGTCATTGAGTTACCTCACTTGTGGGTCGGTTCTTGCGGTGTCCAATCGTGTGGATGAGGTTTGTGAAACACCTCTTAGCCGCCGAACCACCAAGTGTTGGTCGACACAACGGGGACGTAGCGTGTTGGCAAGCACGTGAACCTCGGGAGAAAATCGTTTGTCTCTTGTTCTTGGCATTCTCCTGGTGATTGGCTATATATTCATCTTGTGATTGGTTCATCCCCTACACGTCGGTATAATCACCCTACTCACTTATTTACATTCTTGCAAACTAGTTGATACAAGCTCTTTAGTGTAATTAGAATTGAGAGCTTACTTTATTAGTTATATTCATCTAGTTGAGCTCTTTAGAGTAGCAAGATTGAGAGCTTTTAGTGAGTAATTACATAGCAAGTTTGTGCGCCTAAGTAATCATTACAACTAGAATTGTTGGATAGGTGGCTTGCAACCCTTGTAGAGCTAGAGCAAGTTTGCATTACGCTATTTGTCATACTAATCAAATTGCTCTAGTTGATTTGTAGATTTTTAAATAGGCTATTCACCCCCCTCTAGCCATATTAGGACCTTTTAAGTGGTATCAGAGCCGTGGTCACCATTTGATTGAAGGCTTAACAACCTCGGTGTCAAATTATGGCTCAAGTTGTGTTCAACCATGTGGGGGGCAAACCACCGTTCTTTGATGGCACATGCTATGATTATTGGAAGAGAAAGATGAGGATGTATCTTGGTTCAATCAATGATCAAGTATGGGAAGTGACCGAGAATGACTATGCTATCATTGATCCCAATGATCCAACCAACCAAGATAAGATCAACAAGCAATGCAATACAATGGCTCTCAACACCATATACAATGCCATTAATTCCAAGGTGTTTGAGCAAATCAAGGATTATGAAAGAGCAAATGAGGTGTGGAAGAGATTGGAGGAAACATATGAGGGCACACCGGCAGTGAAGAGTGCCAAGTTGTACATCCTCAAGGACAAGTTGACAAGTTTCAAGATGAAGGATGATGAGAGTATTCCGGAGATGTTCCATCAGCTACAAGTAATTGTCAATGACTTGAAGGCTTTGGGAGAAAAGATCAAGGATGATGATGTCTCCCATCGATTCTTGATGTGCTTACCTCCAAGATTTGAGATGTTGAGATTGCTCATCATAAGAGGAGGATTGAAGGATATTACCCCTAACCAAGTACTAGGTGATGTCATGACACAAGAGACATACCGTGTGGAAAGGAAGGGGGATGACAAGGATGACAAGAAGGAAGAAGAAGACAAGAAGAAGAAAAACATAGCATTCAAGGCTAGCTCATCATCATCAAAGAACAAGGGCAAGTCCAAGAAAGAATCAAGTGATGATGATGATCTTAGTGATATTGATGATGAAGCTATGGCTCTCTTTGTGCGCAAGATGGGAAAATTCATGAAGAAGAAGGGCTATGGTGCAAGAAAGAGAAGAGATCACACCAAGAAGAAAGAGTATGTGAGAAGATGCTATAATTGCAAAAGCCCCAATCATGTTGTAGTAAATTGTCCATACAATAGTGACAATGATGAGGATGAGAAGAAGAAGCACAAGGATGATAAGAAAGAAAAGAAGGAGAAGAGAATGACCTTCCAAAAGAAGAAGAAGGGTGGAGGCTATGTGGTCACATGGGATAGTGATGGCTCTTCGGATAGTGATAGCTCTAGTAATGATGACAAGAAATCTATCAAGAGAGCACTAGCAAGCATTGCCATCAACAACAAGCCCTCCATCTTCAACACTCCATCGACGTGCCTCATGGCAAAACCTACCAAGGTAAAATATGATGTGAGTGATGATGATGAATGTGAAAGTGATGCTTGTAGGAGTGATGATGATGATGAGGAGTACTCCAAGGAAGAGCTCATGGACATGTGTGAGCAAGTGCATACTTGCTTTGAGATGAAGAGAAAGAAGTGCAAGGAATTGAACAAGAAAGTCAAATTTCTTGAGCAATCCCTTGATGAGCTCAATGCAACTCATGAGAGGCTAATGGAAGCCCATAAGAAGCTTGGCAAAGCTCACTCTAAGCTTGAAAAGGCTCACTCCTCTCTCATTGAGCAAGTCAAAGTGGAGGAAGCCAAGAAGGAGCAAGTGATCATAACATGTGATGTGGGACTAACATGTGATCTTATTGATGAATCTTTTCATGAACCCATTATTGTTGCTCCTACTAACACTTCTTGTAGCACTACTACTTCCACTTCACCCTTGAGTGATGGTCTCACTTGTGATGCCTCACTTATGGTGGAAAATGAAACCCTCAAGAAGGAGGTGAATGAGCTCACTCGTGCCTTAGGCAATGCCTATGGTGGAGAAGCCCACTTCCTAAAGTGCTTGGGTAGCCAAAGATTTTCTCTTAACAAAGAGGGATTAGGCTATACCCCCAAGAAAGGCAAGGCGGCCTTTGTCACTCCCAAAGCTAGCTTTGTGAAGGGCAATGGTCGGTTTTGCAATAGATGCAAGCAAGTTGGGCATATAGAGCAAAATTGCAAGACTAACAAGAATAAGCTACCTAATGTATCCTCAATCAAATTTGATTCTTGTTACATGCTTTATAAGGGTACCAATGGTGTGAAGGCTAAGTTCATTGGTACACCAATTGTGGGCCCAAAGAAGAAGGCCATTTGGGTACCAAAGACCTTGGTGACTAACCTACAAGGACCCAAGCAAGTTTGGGTACCTAAAAAGAATTGATCTTCTTTTGTAGGTAAATTATAAAGTCAGAGGAAGGCATTGGGTGCTTGATAGTGGGTGCACACAACACATGACCGGTGATCCAAGAATGTTCAATTCAATCAATGAAAGCAAGAGTAATGGGATTGATAGTATCACATTTGGTGACAATGGCAAAGGCAAGGTCAAAGGGCTTGGTAAGATTGCAATATCAAATGATTTGAGCATTTCCAATGTGCTACTAGTAGAGAGCTTGAACTTCAATCTATTGTCGGTAGCTCAATTGTGTGATCTTGGTTTCAAGTGCATATTTGGTGTGGATGATGTAGAGATCATAAATGTAGATGGCTCTGTCAACGAAATATGGTCGGCAGTCTACCTAGGGGTATACCCAAGGTAGTAGATTGTTGGTAGACAGATGCGTAAGCCACAAACAAGATGGTGACGCAAGACAGACACGAGGTTTTATCCAGGTTCAGCCGCCGCGAAGGCGTAATACCTACGTCCTGCGTCTGATTATATTGCTGTATGTCAATGAGAGATGTTTTTAGAGGGGTCCCCTACCCGCCTTATATAGTCCGAGGGACAGGGTTACAGATCTGGAAACTAATCCTAGCCGGTTACAATTGCCATAGGTGGCTGAATAAGGATTCCTATTCTAACCGACCAGGATCTTGCTTGATCTCCAAATCTGTCTTGACTCCTTGCGCGGGACTCTGAACAGGTTGGCCGGGCCGCGCGTCGTCTTTTAGTGGACCAGACCCCCTGATCCGGGCCGGCCCAAGCCTAGCCGTAAGGGTATAGGGGGTTAATACCCCCACAGCTAGTCCCCGAGCACCATGTATTATGCTGCGACACGCCGTTTGATCTCCTTCGACTAATACAATCCGTCTTCATGTCATTTTCAACTGATTGAAACATTGACCAATCAAATGCGCCAGCATTCTGATCAGTACAAAGAGCAGTAGACCATGATTATAGCCGAAGATTCCGGTTGGCCGAAGAATGCATGGTGCTCTTAAAGAAAAAAAGAAAAAGAATTCTTTCCTTATCAAGTGTGCCCACTTGTATTTCTGATAAGAAATGTAAGTGACCCTTGGACAGTAGTAATCCTAAAAATCAGTCAAAGCGTAGGGGTCGATTAAATAAACACATTCACCGCAAGGTGAAGTGTGCCCACTTAGTCCCCGAGCCTAGTAGTAGGTGACGCAGGCACGTGGTGCCAGGGTCTAAAAAGAATTTCTACTGAAGTTAAGAATCCAATCATCGTACAATCAATACAAGATGCACCGGCAGGTGCATCGTACCGATGTAGTCCCCGAGCTTGCTGGAAGGCAAAGTATAAGCCTTGTAGCAAGGTCCAAATAAATGCCTCTCAACTGTATGTGAGTACACATCACATGTAGCCGAGGAGAGCAGTCGCCGAGCATTGTTCAGAACAGTCCCCGAGCATGATAGTGGTCGGAGCAGTCCTCGAGCACGATAGTGGTCTGGACAGTCTCTGAGCACGGTAGTGGTCTGGGCAGTCCCCGAGCACGGTAGTGGTCTGGGCAGTCCTCGAGCACGATAGTGGTCTGGGCAGTCCCCAAGCACAACCGTGGTCTGGACCATCCCTGAGCACGAGACATGCGTCGAAAAAATGAATGCCACTTGTACTATTATTTGGTGTATTTATTTATCTTCTTACTCTGTCAAGTCTAATCTAATACGTCTGGTCAAAAAAGTAGACGGGTATAGCACATCATACTTCCCTCTTGTCCTTTCAAGCAAACAGTCACTTGGCACCTGTATAGAGGTGCGTCAGTATGGGCCCTCTCACACTGGCAACGAAGAGGCGCATACACTGATAACGAAGAGGCGCATATATTGGCATAGATCTCGAGGTTGTGAAAACAACCGTCTGTGGCGCGTGCGTACGTCTCCCAAGAATCTCGAGCAGACGAAACGGTGGAACTCTCGGTTATTTATAATATAGAATTGGTAAGTTACTTTTTACCGGACCCCATTACCATTCACCGTCGGAGCCTTCTTCTTCCTCTTGCCAACCCTAATACCTTCGAAATCATCACCAATCACCCCTCCACCGTATCCACCTTCATCAGTAAGGGCGGATTCATGGCGAAGAGTGACACCTAGAAGAAAACCGAAGTCATGGCGAAGGAGTGGTGGAAGTCAAGAAGCAACGAGCAGACCATCGAAGACCTCGTCATCATGGGAGTACTCCACAACAAGGAACTCACAGGATGGCGTGCGCCAGAAGGCGAAGGGTATCCCGATCCACAACCAGGTGAGATTGTGGTATTCGAAGATTTCTTCAAGTGGGGTTTTGGGGTTCCAGTGCACCCTTTCCTTCAGGGGCTCTGTTTGTATTACGGGATTGGGATTTACAATCTACATCCCAACTTGATTCTTCTTGTCTCCACCTTTATTCATCTTTGCGAAGCATATGGTGGCTTCCAGCCCCATTTCGACTTCTTTCGCCATCTTTTCTGTCTGCGGAAGAAAGGAAGCGGTGGCTCGAAGATAGCTGGAGGTGTGTACCTCAATCTGCGTGACGAGATAAAAGCCCAGTACTTGCACTGCCCTTAGAACACATCGCTGGATGATTGGTACAAGAAGTGGTTCTACATCCGCGAAGAGCCGAACACGATCACACTGTGCGACGTGGGGTTCATTTCAGAGAAGAAGAACAGCTGGTCAGAAAAGCCCGAGCACCTAGAACAGATCCAAGAACTACTTGGGATGATCCCATGGAGGAAACTAGACGGTCCGAGTGTGGTCGGAAACTTCATCAGCCGAAGGATCCTGCCCTGCCAGAGGAGGGTACATCCTGGCTATGAGTACCAGGGTAGCACAGACCCAACAAGGACCAGGCAAGAGGTGCTTAACAAGATCAAAGTCAAAGCCAGAATTGGAGAGCTATTTAACTTAGCTGATCCAAATTATGTCAGATTGAGCGACATCGAGCATGCTTTCAAGCTCGCCCAACCTCCACCAAAGGTAATTCATTCTGCCTTGTACCCATAGTTTTATGTTATAACAGAAACTTACTGTGTTATCTCCTTTGTGTTTCCTAGATTAATGGTCGTGATAGAGCAACGGTATTCGTATCTCCACCCCCTAGTATAGATTGGCCGCAAGTTGCCGGCCCAACCGCCCAGACCAGCGCTGGGATCGAAGACGTCGACTGGGCCATGCTTGGAGTTGGGGAGGAGACAGCGACCCGAGCTGCTGGTAAACGGCCGGTGGCCAGCAAGCGTCGTCAGGCGATCTTTACATTGTCAGACGATGAAACAGAGGATGCAGACATCTTTCGACTCATCTCTCGAAAGAGGAGGAGGCAACTGGAGTCGATGGAGCAAGGTGGCTCCTCTGTGCCAAATAAACCCGCATCGCCGACCACTGCAGTGCGGAGGACAAGCGGCAAAGGGGTCGAGCATCAAGCCCCGGCGCCGGTACTGGTCATAGAGGGAGACCAGGTGGCACCCGCAGAGCTCGTGGAGCAAGCACGGCCGAAGAGACGCGCCTTCGCCACATCATTCTGCGCTTCCAAGCTATAAGTATTTGTAACCTTGATGTAAGCTTACAATTTATATTGAATATTGTTGTCTTCTGAACTTATCTCGGATATAAAGGTCAGCATCCACCGAAAATCCCGACCAACTAGCTAGGAGCGGCGTGGCTCTGCCAGCAGTGTAAGAGAAAACTGCCCAGCAGCCGGCTATGGAGGAACCTATAGCAGAAAGTCCGCCGGAGCCCCAGTAGACGAGCGACCAGGCAACAGTCCCCGAGCAAGTGGTCGAGGAGAGAGCCGAGCCAAGTACAGGTGCTCCGAGCACTAACCCTACTGAGGGGGACACTTCAGTGCCAAGGGTAACAGACCAAACCGAGGAGCAGCAGTCGGAGGTGGCACAGAGCACGTTTGCCGATGCTACGGCCCATGGGAAGGCCATAGTGATCGCAGAAGCTGCAAACTCCGGACCAGCACCGCTACCCGAAGAAGAGGCCGAAGAGGACGAAGTAGAGGAGGTCCTAGGCCGCCCCTAGGACAAACGACAACATGTATATGTGTCGCGCTGGCAGAACGACCAATGGGTTGTGCATGAGGAAATCCCAGAGGTCAAAGAGACCATGAAAGTTGAACGAGCGGCGAAATGTCTGGTGACGGAAGTCCAGGTATGTTTTGCTTGACCACTTGATCTTGCTATCCAGTCAAACTGTCTAACTTAGCTTTTTACATGCAGGACTTAATGAAGACCGCAAGGTACCGAAAGAAGTGCTTCGACCAGATTGAGGGGATCACAGCAAGCAATAAAGAACTGACGGCTGAGGTGGAACGCTTGCGCCACCAACTTGAAGCCGCCAACCATGAGAGGATAGAGCAAGAGGCATAGAAACAGAACCTGGTCGTCCAGCTCAGTAACATAGAGTGGGAAAAAACAAGTAAGTTGTCACTTTATCATAACGAGTGCATGACACGTGTTGTTGCATTGTTGGTAGTCACAGTTGTAGTGTAGGCTTAGAAGCTGAAGTAGTCTGTCTCCAAGAAGAGAATAGCCGTGCGGTCGTAGAGTGTGGTTGCCTGAAGGAGGACAATAAGAAACTGGCGCACAACCAGTCACAACTCTGGGACCACACAACCAAGATGAAGGAGGAGCTGAAAAGTAAGTGTTCTAGACCACCGTGCTCACTTTTGTTGCTCGCCTTATCTTGTCGTAATATGATTGTTTAATTGCTTGTGCGGTTTGTAGTTTTAAAAGTCAATGCCAAGATGCATTTGGAAGCCATGATGAAAGATCGTGATGGCTGGAAGGCGCGGTGCCAAGAGATCACCGAGGATTGGAACATATGGAAAGACTGGTGCCAGGAGGTGGCAATAGGCATCTTGCCAGTCCTCAACCTTATCGACCCAGCGCTTACAAAGGAAGTGCCAAGGATGTCGTAGCTCGGTCTTGTCGATAGGTGCCGAAAGGCATGGGGATGGTTCCAAGAGTTCATGAAGGAGGCGGGCGAGTACATAGGCGCACATGTGCTAAGCATGGTGCGTGCTCACTACCCCTTGATCGATCTTAAATGCCTGGAGGCTGGATACCCAAAGGAGGTAGATCTAGACAAGGCTGAGGAGCTTTGGATGACCTAGCTGGACTTGTCTTCAAAGATAATTGGCGACATTAACCTGTGTAGAGGTGGGACAGCACCTGTACAGGGTACGCCATCAACAAGTCAGCTGGAAGCGCCATCAGTTGTGAGCCAACCGGCGAAGCCTGCGGTCTCGACCAGCCAAGCATCGGCGGGCCCATCCTCTTCAGCTCGACTAGTACAAGAGTCCCTGAGACTCGAGCAGGATGTCGGAAGCAGCGAGCAGCAGGTTCCACATGCCTCGACCAGCCAACAGGATAGGCTAGAGCTGTAGAAGAAGGATGTAGTTGTGTTATTGTAAACTTGTACCTTTTCAGGCAAGCTTGTAATAACGTAACTGTATATTAGCATAAGCTTGTTTGTTTTTTTTGAAAAACGTATTTAAGCTTGGAACTTGTGTCGGTGTAACTAAGTGAGAACATGTTAGCATTCTGTTTAGTTGTACCAGTTTAGTCAACACATCATTCTGAAAGGTTTGTATGGCCCTGGTTTGCCATGTGGTTGGAGTGTGAGGTGCGTAGCCTGTGCACACGTAGATGCAGACAAGTCAAACCAGAGGAGACCTACCGATCACCCATAGCGTAGAGAGTAGATCCCATGCACGCGTTGGGAAGAACCGGAGACAGGGCCTACTCCGAAAACCCAGGAAGGAATGGTGGTCGGTTTTGACTGATTGAGTTAGAATAACAGTAGACTTCGAAGTAACACATTAGAGTGGTCGGAGAAATCATAGTAGCTTTATTGAATTAAATCGAAAGTACAAGAGGAGTACATATCTTAGCAGTTAAGCATAGAAACGCCTAAGCTTGTCGATGTGCCATGAATTGGGTACGTTCGTACCATCTAGGTGAGCTAACCTGTAAGACGTAGGTCGTGTAACTTCCTTGATCATGAAGGGCCCTTCCCATTGTAACAACCCAGAATTTTCCTGAAACAAAAAGAATAAAAATCACAACTACAAATTTTTTTTCTAGAAATAGCCAATGGTTGGTGACTGTCTTGTAGGAAAACTACCCTAGTTGCATTAGTAGTATCTATTGTAGATGTTTATATCCTTGTATTTATTAATTTGCATGAGTTGCTTCTTATGTTCTTTTGTACTGATTAATAAAAGCAACAATATTTATTTCAATATTTAGATAAATGTGTGTGTTGTTGCCAACCCTTGGATGAACCCTAAATGACCTCTAGTGGACCCCATTAGGGCATACATGTGTAGGCAACACATGTGTAAGCATGTAGGAATCATGGTGTAGCTAGAAATAAAGAAGACATAACATAGAAGAGCTAATCCAATTAAGCTAAAATGGAGGAACTCCTTTTAGGCCCTAGAGCTCAAGCCAGCCTGACTCCACAGCCCACGAACAGACTCCAGCCCATCTAGCCACGCACCAGCACTCGTAGGCCGGCCCAACCCCCCGCCCCAAACGGCCCAGCCAACCAGCAGCCTCGTTTCCACCGTGACGGGCCATGGATCCGGCGTGGCCCGACAACGTCAAGCGGCCCAGCTGGGAGCTGCCCTCCCCTCTCTCTCGGTCACCGCTAGCTGGGACCCCGTCGTCATCACCTTCCTTGCACCTCTTCTCCTTTTCATGCCAAGTCAGGACAGAGGAGAGGGAATCTCCATCGCCAGCCGTCTCTTCGCATCGGGTGGCAGCAAACATGTGGATGCGACGCCACCTCGGCCACCCGCACTGCTACCGCCCCCTACTGGAGCCAACCGCGCCATGACGCTAGCGCTGTGGCCCGCGTTCTTGCAACCACCTCTGACACCATCGTACAAAGCCTGAGCGGGTGGTTGCACCGAATCAGAAGCGCTAGGGTGACCCGCGACCGCGCCATGACCGCAACCCTAGCCTAAACACGCCGATCACCTCCACGTGGCCTCAAGCTCACTTCCTGCCGTTCACCTCACCATGATCACCGCCTCCCTATAAGAAGGCACCCCAAGGTGCCCTAGCCAGTTCCCATCACCCCACCGCCGCCCTGGTGGCCACCACTTCCCGTCGTGACCAGAAGAAGAAATGAAGGGGGAAGCAAGAGAAGGCCGCCAAAGAGGAGCCGCTGGATCGGAGGACGACGTACCGTCCGACCACAGCGGAGCAGCTGCTCGGCATGGCACGGCCACGCCTCGACACTGCCTCGACTCGCCCGGCATCGACATCCTTTCGCCATCGCCACCTACGGTGAGCCCCATCACCCTTTCGGCTCTCCACAGTAGCGATCGCGAGCATCATTCGCCGTCATCGTACCGAGAGTGAGCGAGAGAAGGCCCAGACCCCTGTACCCTACTTACACACACGCACACACAGCTGCCGCCCCGACCACAGACCGCACCATGCACCGAGGGCCCGGGAACGCCGAAGGGCGACGCGCCGTGGAGCATGCCCGCCATGGCTAGAGCTCACTATGGCGAGGTCCCGTTCTTGCCGCGTTAGGCCAGTAGAAGCGAGGAGAGATGGTTTACCTGTTTCGCCGCGGCAAGGGACGCGCCGTGCACAGCAAGGTGGAGGGAGAGAGCCCCAGTAGAGAGCCGCTCGCGTTCACCTCGCCGGCGGAGCCGCGCTTCTGAGCACCGTTATGCTGAGGGCGTACCTAGTCACGCTAGTCACCTCGCTGGACAAGGGCGGACGAGAAGTCTTCGGTTGAGTCGATACACGCTGCCGGGGAGCCGCTGTGACTAGGAAACGGCCGCTCGCCGCCGGAGGATGCGCCACCACGCGGGGAAGCAAGGGGAGGGGCCGGGACAGTAGTTCGGTGCACCGTGTGCACCATGAACCAAGAGGGGGAAAGAAACGGTGAACGCGGTCCACCGTAGACCCCACGTGCACACGTGAACTGCTCAGTCATGCCCACCGTGAGCCAAGCCCACAACGACTGGACCCTTTTTTTTAAAATCCACAGCGCAACGTGGCAACACGGGGGACTGCCACGTATCACCGCCTGGAGTTCCCAGTTCATTTTCTTTTTCAGAAATTTAATTAATCTTTAAAAATTCATAACTAATTCATTTTAACTCAGAAAAATACCAAATCAGTGTTCAAATTTTTCTAAAAAGGAGCTCTACGTCATAGGCTTGTGTTTGAGTGCATTTGGATCTTTTGAATTTCTGTTGCTCCTTTGTGCATTTTTATAAGAGTCGCTCACGCGACCGTATGTTACGATTAACAGAGCCGGAGGACCTACCGACTGAGGAGTACGACCCCGACTACAGCGAGGACTTGGGAGACGACCTGCCAGGTGCCACGCCCCACCCAATCTCATAGATCCTATTATGCATGCTATACTAGAATTGCTAGCGCTTAATCTATTATGCAATAATATGATGTTAGGATTGCATGGTAGCTTTACTTGAGCCATATACCTTGTTGCAACCTTACTCCTGCACACCCGCTGATAGGCTAGACGCTCGCTTGTTATATACTTACTGCTTTACTCTTACTCGCATTAAGTCTGTGATGTGATGCTGGTGAGGGAGAGACGTATGTGCGCGAAGCAAGAGGTGCCGTAAAAATTGGTAAAAACTAGATAATAAACATGGGGAAATCTTGGCGTGTGTTTTGGGTGTGTGGTGAGGGTTGAGTCGATCGGACAGGATTTTACGACGAGTCTTTGGGGCAAGTCTTGCCGAAGGGGTGCGACCTGGGCATCCCTTGCGAGAGTTACCTATGGCGGGTACATGTGAGAGGTGGACCGGGGTGTTGGTTATCCCTGGGAGGTGCTGTTGTGGCACGGGGAGTTGGTGATCCCCTTTTGAGAAGATATCCTGTCCGGTCCCCCTAAGGACTGGTATGTCTTGAGAACCGGAACCATGGGACCTTCGTGCACACCACTCGCTCCCGATGGGCGGGGGACGATTACCCGACCGACTAGGGTGGTACCACTACTACTAGGTTGGAAGGTGATAGTGTAGGGAGGTACGGGCATGGGGACCCACACCCTCCTAAGATAGCGTAGTGACCTTGGGGGCCCGGTACTACGTCTCACAGTCTCAGCGTTTCGGTGGACTCCGGGGTGGCCCAGGGCTGAGTGGTAGGGTGGTACTGTACCGGTTGGGAGGCAGTCGAAATCAGCCTAGATGAGCCGGATCGTCGAGGATGGCGATCTTGTGGATTACCAGGTGTACCCGCTCTGCAGAGTTGATCGAACTATACATATAGCCGCGTCCGCGGATATGGACATTCCCATGACCTACGCTTCACTTGATTAAGAGATGAGTCCTTCTCTACCTTTCCCCTGGGTTACGTGTTGGATTCCGGCTTGGGCCGTTGAGGCGAGATCTGAGTGGGAGTCGATCTCGTCGCCTAGAGAGTAAGATGAGATGAGGTGTGTGTGTGATGGGTGGGGAGAACGTGTGAATAAGATGGGTTAAGAAGAGAAAACCTGATGAACATATTATTATTATAACATTAACTACTGGCATAGGAAACCCACAGCCTAAATAGGTCTCTTTCTACTTCCCTAATGCATTCTACTCTCCACAAAGCAATGCAAGCATAGGGTGGGCGATGCGTGGCCAGTACCAAGTGTACTGATAGATTTTTGGACAGGTTCCGAGCCCGAGTACGACTACGAGGGCGATGACTGGGAGGACTAGAGGGTCTGTTCTGTGCTCGAGCTGGTTCCAGGAGATCGTTTTCCGCTGCTATCCTCATCTGAGGCTGTTCAGGATGCTATGTGTGAGTGTGTTCCGCCCTGCGTGGCAAAGAGAATAATTCATGTAATAATCTATATTGTACTCTGATAATCGTGCATGACTTGCTGTATCACTGAGATTTGGGTAAAATGATGGATTGTTTCATCATTTTACACTTTGTTTCTGTGGATTTCCCTTCGTGGAAATCGAGGACGTTTCAGTTGGTACCAGAGCCATGCTTGACCCTAGGACAGACCTGTAGGTTTGGACAATAGGATTTTGAAAGATCTTGACACTTTCGATTATATTACCGACCGTGCTGCATTTTCGTGCACGGCTTACCTCAATTTCACACTCTCTTACCTAAATTTCATATGTCACATCGCTCCGTTCCACTCTGATTCACCCTGTATCACTCAGGATTCATCTAGTATCACCCTGATTTACCTTGTTTCACCTTGTTTTACCAAGTTTCACTCTGTATTACTCAAATACTTCATAAATAACAAGTACTGACTCTGTCTTACGGTTAAAATTGCAGATGGCTCCTGTTGTCGAGCTCCCTGTGGACGGACTGGCCTACCGTGGGTTCGCCTTGATCCTGTATGATGTACTGGACTCGCTAGGCATCCCCACAAAGAAGATTGAGTACGTGTGCCGGGGTGAGCCGGGACCCGACGGGTTCAAGGGCCACATCGTGGTCCACCTCAAGGTCCCCGCCAGCGAGTTTGTACCCGTGCTACGTGCCTTCGAGACATTGGAGGTGGAGAACTCCATCGCTTCGTGCGTGCAGTCCGTCTCGCGCACTGCTCTTCGTGGTGTGATGCGTGACGCACACGACTACCTCAAGATGGGACCGTACCGCCTGCTGCCTGCCGCTCTGGACCTCAATAGGTTCTCGGAGCCACAGATCACTGCTGCAGAACGTGCTGCGTGTGACGAGGTCGACCCCTGCCTGAGGGCCTCCGCACAGTACATCATCGCCCAGGATCGCTACATCATGGATGTGGAGATGCAGAATCGCCGCTACCGAGACTTCCTGTTCCGTTGCGACGAGGAGTTTCTCAAGGTGGAGCACAAGGAGGAGGAGATGGTTGGCAAACTCGAGGAGGAGCGCATGGGCTATGATAGGATGAAGACCTTCTACGAGACTCGTGAGAAGTCACTTCGAGAGGAGATCGCCAACCTCAAGGACAAAGTCGGGGAGGCTGAGCTTCGCCACGACTATCTTGAGTCCAAGGTGCTTGAGTGTGAGGATCAGATTGAGCATCAGAGGCTTACCCTAAGGGAGTTCCATGAGAAGGAGAAGCACCGTGGCATCAGGAAGCTTGCCCTAGAGGCTCGTTGCAACACGATGGAGAAGCTAGCTGTGGAGGCTGCCATCACCACCACCTACAACATGCAACATCTAGTTCACTACATCAAGTGCACCGAGTACCTACAGGACAAGGTGAACCGCATCAGCCAGGCTTGGATCGACGCTGATCGCAAGCGCGTCCAGGAGATCGGGAAGGTCCAGGGCGTCCTCTTACCTGGGATGCGCAAGAAGCCACACAGACAGCCTTTCCATGTTGAGGCCACCAAGCTCAACTTCAAGGCTTGCCCGACAGAGGATTACTCAGAGGTTCCGAGGACAGAGATGCTGGACTACGCGCTCACCTACGTCGCGAGGATCCACCGCTCCGACGACGAGCTCCGTGCCATGGAGGGCACTCCCGAGGCTTCCACTTCCGGTCCTTCTACACCACTCGTCACTCCCGGCCAGGAGTAGCTAATGTAGTAGTAGACATGTTGAGCCCTGCGTGGCCAAAGATATGACGCACTTATGAAGTAAAGTAGGATGTCCCACTTTTGGAGCTGCCTGTGAGTAGCATGATTCCCGCGAATCTGTCAGTGTAGCTACTGGAGATGTCGCTATGTAATAAATTAATGTAATGGATGTTTTGGATCTTATTGCATCTTATGGTTCTTATTTGCTTCTTTGTATGAGTGTTGGATAGAAATCTCATTTTTTTATTATTTTTATTTTTATTGGATAGACCACTTAACAATGAATCTAACGAAAAATGCTAAATAATGACCTAACCCTGCAGAGAGATGTCTTGCCGCCGCTCTGCTCGTCTGAACAATCGCTCGCTTTCCCCCATGCCCATGGCCCGTGGTCGTGGTCGTGGCCGTGGAGGGGGCAGGGGAGCACCCTTCGGTGCTGGGGAGGAGCCCGCACCAGAGGAGCCCGCACTGGGGGCGGGTGCCGCCCAGCAGCTTGGGGGAGGAGCACCACCGCCGCCACCACCACAGTTGGCGGAGGTGATGGACCGCCAAACCCGCCTCTTGGAGATGCTGGCTCAGGGGATGCTTCACCACCGTGGGGGTCCTCCAAACGACTTCCAGCGGAAGTTGGAGGGTTTCCTCAAGCTGAGGCCTCCTATTTTCGACACCGCCGACGACGACCCCATCGCCGCCGAAGACTGGCTCCGTGAGATGGAGAAGAAGCTGGACCTCACCACCTGCACTGATGAGGAGTGCGTGGGGGTCGCCGCCCACCAGCTCACTGGCGCTGCACGCGCATGGTGGGACAGTTACTGTGACGCCCACGAGGACCCGGGGAGAATCTCTTGGGAGGAGTTTGCCGAGGCCTTCCGTGAGCATCACGTGCCCGAAGGTGTCATGGATGCCAAGGTGGAGGAGTTTCATAACATCTCCCAGGGCTCCCAGAAGGTTCAGGAGTACACCACTCGCTTCACCCGCATGATGAGGTATGCTCCAGGTGAGACCGATACCGAGAAGAAAAAGATGTACTGCTTCAAGAAGGGGCTGAACCCTCGTCTCAAGGTGGCCCTCTCAGGTCATGCCTACCGCACCCTTCGTGAGATGGTCAACAAGGTACTAGGAGATGGAGAGGGATCAGTCTGGAGGCGGACGCCCTCCACAAGGAGAAGAAGCGCTCGGTTCGAGAGTTCCTCTCGTGGCCTGGCCCCGCAGAGGCCACGTGCTCACGTGCTTCCCCGCCCCGCTCACAGCTACACTCAGGGGGCTGTGACCGCTCCGAGCCGTGGAGGTGGTACCTACACCGCCAACTACCACCGCCCCACTCAGAGCCGTCCTGCTCCGAGTCGCCCCACTCAGGGAGCTGGCACGTGGAGGACCGCTACGCCCACCCCCACAGGTAGTGCGCCCTTCACTTGCTTCGGTTGTGGCCAGCCTGGTCACAAGATCGCCTGAGTGCCCCATCAAGAACGGCACACCGCCTGCTCCGACCCAGGCGAGACAGGCTACTACACCTGCTGCTCCGCGCAAGAACGTTGCAGGGGCTGTCCATAGTCATCTCAACCACATGACCGCGGAGGATGCCCAGGACGCTCCCGACATGGTGTACGGTATGTTTTTAGTACATGGAGTTATAGCTTCGGTTTTATTCGACTCTGGAGCTACTTGTTCATACATTTCCACCAAATTTGCACGGGGGCATAGCATACCTGTGACCCCCCGCAAGGAGCCCATCGACACCAGTTCACCTTTGGGTCGCATTATATGCACCAAGATATGTCAGGGAGTGAGTATCACCATCGAGGGCTACCCTTTTCTAGCCGATCTCACCTTACTTCCATCTGAGGGACTAGATGTCATACTGGGAATGGATTGGTTGACACATCACAAAGGAGTGATATCTTGTTCACCAAGGTACGTGGAGATCACACACCGAGTGGTCACATAATCCGCTGTAAGCCTAATCAGGGAAAGACAGTCGCTATGTTGTGTGCCTTAGAGGCCAAGACAGTCGAAGAGGTAACCGTTGTGAATGAGTACCCTGACGTGTTTCCTGAGGAGTTGCCAGGCATGCCACCTGATCGGGATGTGGAGTTTGTGATTGACCTTCTGCCAGGTACCGGGCCTATTGCTAAAAGACCCTACCATATGTCAGTCGATGAGCTGGAGGAGCTAAAGAAACTAGCTCAAGGAGTTGTCGGACAAGGGGTACATCAGACCCAGTGCTTCACCCTAGGGTTCTCCCTGTTCTGTTCGTGAAAAAGAAGGATGGATCCATGAGGATGTGCATTGACTATCGGAACTTGAATGTCAGTGACAGTCAAGAACAAGTATCCTCTGCCCAGGATCGATGACCTCCTAGATCAGCTGAAAGATGCCAAGTACTTTTCCAAGATTGATCTTAGGTCTGGGTATCATCAGATGAAAATCAGAACCGAAGGACATTCCTAAGACGGCTTTCATCACCAGATACGGGCAATACGAGTTCACAGTGGTGTCCTTCGGACTCACTAATGCCCTAGCCTATTTCATGAATATGATGAATAAGGTATTCATGGACGAGCTGGACAAGTTCGTGGTGGTGTTCATTGATGACATCCTTATCTATTCCTCCACCGCCGAAGAGCATGAACAACATTTGAGAGTGGTTCTGGAGAAGTTGAGGCAGAATCAGCTATATGCCAAGTTTAGCAAGTGTGACTTCTGGCTCGAAAAAAGTCACCTTTCTTGGTCATGTTCTCACTGCTGAGGGAGTCGCTGTAGATCCCGCAAAGATTGAAGCTGTGAAGGGGTGGGAACAACCCCGCAATGTGACCGATATCCGCAGTTTCCTCGGATTGGCTGGGTACTATCGAAGGTTCATCGAGAACTTCTCAAAGATAGCCAAGCCCATGACCAACCTACTAAAGAAGACTAATGAGTTTGAATGGACGCCCGAGTGTGAGCACAGCTTCTAGACTCTGAAACGGAAGCTTACCACCACTCCTGTTCTTGCCTTACCCGATATCCAGAAAGACTTCGTAGTCTATTGTGATGCATCCAAACAGGGACTAGGTTGTGTGCTGATGCAATGTGGAAGAGTAATTGCCTATGCGTCCCGACAGTTGAAGGACCATGAGCAACACTACCCGACCCACGACCTTGAGCTTGCCGCTGTTGTGCATGCCCTAAAGATCTGGAGGCACTACTTGATCGGAAATAAGTGTGATATCTACACTGATCACAAGAGCCTGAAGTACTTCTTCACACAGGAGGATCTAACATGAGACAGCGTAGATGGCTAGAGCTTATAAAAGATTACGACCTAGAGATTCACTATCATCCGGGAAAAGCTAATGTAGTCGCTGATGCCTTGAGCCGAAAGAGTTATTGTCACAATCTATCCATGGAAGCTGTACCACCCGAACTGTGTCAGGGAATGGGTGACCTTCGTCTTGAGATTCTACCAAAGGGTATGCTAAATGAGCTTCGAGTGCAATACAACCTCAAGGATCGGATCCGCAACGCGCAACTAGAGTGTCCGGAAATCTGGGAGATCCGGGAACTCATGAAGAGGGGCAAGTGCCCCGAGTTCAGGGAAGATGTGCAAGGAGTGTACTGGTATAAGGATAGAATCTGTGTACCATCTGATCCCGCCTTGCGACAAGAAATCTTGGAAGAGGGTCATGACTCTAAGTATTGTATCCACCCGGGGGGCACCAAAATGTATGCTGATATGAGGAAACAGTTCTGGTGGAAAAACATGAAGGCAGATATCGCCGGACATGTCGCGCGATGCGACATCTGCAATAGAGTCAAAGCTGAGCATCAGAGACCGGCCGGGCTGCTTAAACCCTTGGACGTCCCGGTGTGGAAATGGGAGAGCATATCCATGGACTTTATAGTGGGTTTACCTCGAACCCCTAAGGGCCATGACTCGATTTGGGTGATTGTTGACCGACTGACCAAGGTAGCTCACTTCATAGCTGTGAGGATTGACTACAGAGTTGATAAGCTAGCAGATCTGTACATCGAGCACATTCTCAGACTCCACGGAGCCCCCACCAGCATAGTGTCTGATCGTGGCATGCAATACGTGTCCAAGTTCTGGAAGAGTCTCCACAAGGCCATAGGGACGCGACTGGATTACAGCACTGCGTACCACCCACAGACAGATGGTCAGATAGAGAGGGTTAATTAGATTTTGGAGGACATGCTCCGAGCTTGTGTCTTGAAGTATGGGTCGGATTGGGAGAAAAGCTTGTCCCACGCAGAGTTCTCATACAACAACAGCTACCAGGCGAGTCTCAAGATGTCACCGTTTGAGGCATTGTATGGTAGAAAGTGTAGAACCCCTCTGATGTGGTCAGAGGTAGGAGAGAGATCATTCTTTGGACCCACGAAGATGAAAGAAGCCGAAGAAGGAGTCGCCCAAGTGCGAGAGAACCTGAGGATTGCCCAAAGCCGACAGAAAAGCTACGCAGATAACCGTCGGAGAGACCTCGAGTTCCAGGTGGGGGACTATGTTTACCTCAAAGTCTCCCCACTCCGGGGCACTGTCAGATTTCATGTGAAAGGGAAATTGGCCCCCAGGTACGTGGGACCCTACAAAATTTGTCAGAGGATCGGCAAGTCGGCATACAAGGTAGAGTTGCCCGAGGAGTTGACAGGAGTACACCCAGTGTTTCACGTGCCCCAGCTACGCAAGTGCTTGCAGTTGCCAGAGCAAGAGGTGCATACAGACGCACTAGATATTCAGGACACCCTAGAGTACAAAGAACACCCGATCCGGATACTAGACAAAGCCGAGAAAGAGACTAGAAGCACAGTGATACCCATGTGCAAGGTCCAGTGGAGCAACCACACTGAATGGGAAGCTACATGGGAGAAGGAGTCTGAACTCCAGATGCTTTACCCCTACCTATTCGAAAGGTATGTCACACCTTAAATCTCGGGACAAGATTTCTGTGAGGGGGAAGGACTGTAACAACCCAGAATTTTCCTGAAAACAAAAAGAATAAAAATCACAACTACAAATTTTTTTTCTAGAAATAGCCAATGGTTGGTGACTGTCTTGTAGGAAAACTACCCTAGTTGCATAAGTAGTATCTATTGTAGATGTTTATATCCTTGTATTTATTAATTTGCATGAGTTGCTTCTTATGTTCTTTTGTACTGATTAATAAAAGCAACAATATTTATTTCAATATTTAGATAAATGTGTGTGTTGTTGCCAACCCTTGGATGAACCCTAAATGACCTCTAGTGGACCCCATTAGGGCATACATGTGTAGGCAACACATGTGTAAGCATGTAGGAATCATGGTGTAGCTAGAAATAAAGAAGACATAACATAGAAGAGCTAATCCAATTAAGCTAAAATGGAGGAACTCCTTTTAGGCCCTAGAGCTCAAGCCAGCCTGACTCCACAGCCCATGAACAGACTCCAGCCCATCTGGCCACGCACCAGCACCCGCAGGCTGGCCCAACACCCTGCCCCAAATGGCCTAGCCAACCAGCAGCCTCGTTTCCACCGTGACGGGCCACGGATCCGGTGTGGCCCGACAACGTCAAGCGGCCCAGCTGGGAGCTACCCTCCCCTCTCTCTCGGTCACCGCCAGCTGGGACCCCATCATCATAACCTTCCTTGCGCCTCTTCTCCTTTTCACGCCGAGTCAGGATAGAGGAGAGGGAATCTCCATCGCCAGCCGTCTCTTCGCATCGGGTGGCAGCGAACGTGTGGATGCGATGCCACCTCGGCCACCCGCACTGCTATCGCCCCCTGCTGGAGCCAACCGCGCCATGACGCCAGCGCTGTGGCCCGTGTTCTTGCAACCACCTCCGACACCATCGTACAAAGCCTGAGCGGGTGGTTGCGCCGAATCAGAAGCGCTAGGGTGACCCACGACCGTGCCATGACCGCAACCCTAGCCTAAACACGCCGATCACCTCCACGTGGCCTCAAGCTCACTTCCTGCCGTTCACCTCACCATGATCACACCGCCTCCCTATAAGAAGGCACCCCGAGGTGCCCTAGCCAGTTCCCATCACCCCGCCGCCGCCCTGGTGGCCACCACTTCCCGTCGTGACCAGAAGAAGAAAGGAAGGGGGAAGCAAGAGAAGGCCGCCGAAGAGGAGCCGCTGGATCGGAGGATGACGTACCGTCCGACCACAGCGGAGCAGCTGCTTGGCATCGCACGGCCATGCCTCGACACTGCCTCGACTCGCCCAGCATCGACATCCTTTCACCATCGCCACCTACGGTGAGCCCCATCACCCTTCTGGCTCTCCACAGTAGCGATCGCGGGCATCATTCGCCGTCACCGTACCGGGAGCGAGCGAGAGAAGGCCCAGACCCCTGTACCCTGCTTGCACACACGCACACACAGATGCCGCCCCAACCACGGACCGCACCACGCACCGAGGCCCCAGGAACGCTGAAGGGTGACGCGCCGCGGAGCATGCCCGCCATGGCTAGAGCTCACCATGGCGAGGTCCCGTTCTTGCCGCGTCAGGCCAGTAGAAGCGAGGAGAGATGGTTTACCTGTTTCGCCGTGGCAAGGGACGCGCCGTGCACAGCAAGGTGGAGGGAGAGAGCCCCAGTAGAGAGCCGCTCGCGTTCACCTCGTCGGCGGAGCCGCGCTTCCGAGCGCCGTTATGCCGAGGGCGTACCTAGTCGCGCTAGTCACCTCGCTGGACAAGGGCGACGAGAAGTCTTCGGTTGAGTCGATACACGCTGCCGGGGAGCCGCTATGACTAGGAAACGGCCGCTCACCGCCGGAGGACGCGCCACCGCGCGGGGAAGCAAGGGGAGGGGCCGGGACAGTAGTTCGGTGCACCATGTGCACCATGAACCAACAAGGGGAAAGAAACGGTGAACGCGGTCCACCGTAGACCCCACGTGCACACGTGAAACTGCTCGGTCATGCCCACCGTGAGCCAAGCCCACAACGACTGGAACCTTTTTTTTTAAAATCCACAGCGCAACGTGGCAACACGGGGGACTGCCACGTATCACCGCCTGGAGTTCCTTGTTCATTTTCTTTTTCAGAAATTTAATTAATCTTTAAAAATTCATAACTAATTCATTTTAACTCAGAAAAATACCAAATCAGTGTTCAAATTTTTCTAAAAAGGAGCTCTACGTCATAGGCTTGTGTTTGAGTGCATTTGGATCTTTTGAATTTCTGTTGCTCCTTTGTGCATTTTTTTAAGAGTCGCTCACGCGACCATATGTTACGATTAACAGAGCCAGAGGACCTACCGACTGAGGAGTACGACCCCGACTACAACGAGGACTTGGGAGATGACCTGCTAGGTGCCACGCCCCACCCAATCTCGTAGATCCTATTACGCATGCTATACTAGAATTGCTAGCGCTTAATCTGTTATGCAATAATATGATGTTAGGATTGCATGGTAGTTTTACTTGAGCCATATACCTTGTTGCAACCTTACTCCTGCACACCCGCTGATAGGCTAGACGCTCGCTTGTTATATACTTACTGCTTTACTCTTACTCGCATTATGTCTGTGATGTGATGCTGGTGAGGGAGAGACGTATGTGCGCGAAGCAAGAGGTGCCGTAAAAATTGGTAAAAACTGGATAATAAACATGGGGAAATCTTGGCGTGTGTTTTGGGTGTGTGGTGAGGGTTGAGTCGATCGGACAGCCTTTTACGATGAGTCTTTGGGGCAAGTCTTGCCGAAGGGGTGCGACCTGGGCATCCCTTGCGAGAGTTACCTGTGGCGGGTACATGTGAGAGGTGGACCGGGGCGTTGGTTATCCCTGGGAGGTGCTATTGTGGCACGGGGAGTTGGTGATCCCCTTTTGAGAAGATATCCTGTCCGGTCCCCCTAAGGACTGGTATGTCTTGAGAACCGGAACCATGGGACCTTCGTGCACACCACTCGCTCCCGATGGGCGGGGGACGATTACCTGACCGACTAGGGCGGTACCACTACTACTAGGTTGGAAGGTGATAGTGTAGGGAGGTACGGGCATGGGGACCCACACCCTCCTAAGACAGCGTAGTGACCTTGGGGGCCCAGTACTATGTCTCACAGTCTTAGCGTTTCGGTGGACTCCGGGGTGGCCCAGGGCTGAGTGGTAGGGTGGTACTGTACCGGTTGGGAGGCAGTCGAAATCAGCCTAGACGAGCCGGATCGTCGAGGATGGCGATCTTGTGGATTACCAGGTGTACCCGCTCTGCAGAGTTGATCGAACTATACGTATAGCCGCATCCGTGGATATGGACATTCCCATGACCTACGCTTCACTTGATTAGAGAGATGAGTCCTTCTCTACCTTTCCCCCGGGTTACGTGTTGGATTTCGGCTTGGGCCGTTGAGGCGAGATCTGAGCGGGAGTCGATCTCGTCGCCTAGAGAGTAAGATGAGATGAGGTGTGTGTGTGATGGGTGGGGAGAATGTGTGAATAAGTTGGGTTAAGAAGAGAAAACCTGATGAACATATTATTATTATAACATTAACTACTGGCATAGGAAACCCACAGCCTAAATAGGTCTCTTTCTACTTCCCCAATGCATTCTACTCTCCACAAAGCAATGCAAGCATAGGGTGGGCGATGCGTGGCCAGTACCAAGTGTACTGATAGATTTTTGGACAGGTTCCGAGCCCGAGTACGACTATGAGGGCGATGACTGGGAGGACTAGAGGGTCTGTTCTGCGCTCGAGCTGGTTCCAGGAGATCGTTTTCCGCTGCTATCCTCATCTGAGGCTGTTCAGGATGCTATGTGTGAGTGTGTTCCGCCCTACGTGGCAAAGAGAATAATTCATGTAATAATCTATATTGTACTATGATAATCGTGCATGACTTGCTGTATCACTGAGATTTGGGTAAAATGATGGATTGTTTCATCATTTTACACTTCGTTTCTGTGGATTTCCCTTCGTGGAAATCGAGGACGTTTCACCCATGGAGTTGCGAGTTTATGGACATTAGCCTGATTCGTCTTCCACTTCAGGACCAGGTCCCTGACCACGAAGGACCGCTCCTTAACGTTCTTGTTGTAGTACCTATGCAAAACAGCAAGGTATTTGGCTATACGTACGTAAGAATCAAGCCGCTTCTCTTCTACACTATTCACTTCTGGCTCCCTCAGTTCATTGACCTTGTCCTTGTCGAAGTTCTCTACCTGTGCTGATCTGAAGGCTATATCTGTCGGGAGCATTGCCTCAGCACCATAAACCATGAAGTATGGTGATACGTCGGTATTGCGACTGGGTTGGGTTCTTAGGCCCTAGACCACGGCTAGTAACTCTTTGTGCCATCTTCCAGGAGCTTTGTCGTTTTCTCTGTACATCCTCTTCTTAAGTGCATCCAAGATCATACCGTATGCCCGCTCGACCTGTCCGTTAGCTCTAGGGTGTGCCACTGAGACGTATTTTACCACTATGCTCCTTTCATCGCAGAAGTCCCAAAAAGCATTCCCGATGAACTGAGTACCCAAATCAGTGATGATGCTGTTGGGTATGCCGAAGCGGTGGATGACCTAGTCGATGAACGTGACAGCTTTTTCTAAAGATGCCTGTACCAGAGGCATGTACTCTATCCACTTAGAAAATTTGTCGATCAGCACAAAGACACATGTAAATTTCCCAAGAGTCGGCTTGAAGGGCCCGATCATATCCAGTCCCTAGCATGCGAAAGACCAAGAGGCTAGTATTGTCTGAATCTCGTGTGCTAGTATGTAGACTCTTTTGGTGAAGAACTGACAACCCTCACAATGGCAGACTAGCTTCTCTGCATCAGCTACAGCTGACGGCCAATAAAACCCTGCTCGAAAGGCCTTGCCAACCAGTGTTCTAGAGGCCGTGTGGTTGCCACAGGAACCAGAGTGGATTTGGTCTAGGAGATGTTCGCCATCCTCCTAGGTTATACACTTCATCAAGATTTCTTCCTTTGCGTTCTTGCGCCACAATTTGCCATCGACGAGCAGATACTGCTTACTGTGCTGCATCAGGCGTTCGTTTTCTATCCGATCGGTGTAACCGCTACCATCTATCAGGTACTTGATGAAAGGTACTCTCCAATCAGGCTTGTTAGTGATCGGAGGTGGTTCGATGGTGTTTGACGCCGGAACCGTAGCCACCAAAAGTTGGTCTGGAGGCTTGTTGACTACGGGATCTTCCTCTTCGATGGAAGGCGCGAGCAAGTCTTGAACAAATATGCCATGTGGGACTTTAGCTCGGGATGATCCTAACTTTGACAGCGCATCTGCTGCTTGATTTTTGTCCTGGACCACATGTGTGTACTCGATGCCGTAGAACTTGCCTTCCAGCTTTCTGATCGATTTGCAGTATGCATCCATCTTTTCGCTGGTCGTGTCCCAGTCCTTGTTGAGCTGGTTGATGACCAGAGCCGAGTCTCCATAGACATAGAGACATTTGACACCGAGCTCGATAGCAATGCACAAACCATGTAGGCATGCTTCGTACTCGGCGGCGTTATTAGATGCTGGGAAATGAATCCTGAGGACGTACCGGAGCTGCTCCTTGGATGGTGACACGAAAAGGACTCCTGCTCCTGCGCCGTCGATGTTGAGAGAGCCGTCGAAGTACATCTTCCAATACTCATCAGGCCCCTGAGAGGCAGGTGTGCTTAAGTCTGTCCACTCGACGATGAAATCGACAAGTGCCTGAGACTTGATTGTATTTCGGCTTGCAAATTCCAACGAGAAAGGGCATAGCTCCATTGCCCATTTGACGATGCGCCTGTTCCCACCCTTGTTGCTAATGATGTCTCGTAGAGGGTACTCAGTCATGACCACCACACGATATCCATCAAAGTAATGTTTCAACTTTCGGGATGTTATCAGTATGGCGTAGATCAATTTCTGAATCTGTGGGTACCTGGTCTTGGATTCATTGAGTACCTCACTGATGAAATAGATTGGTTGCTGTACCTTGTAGATGTGGCCAGGCTCATCGTGCTCAACCACCATGGCAGTGGAGACCACTCGATTAGTCGCCGCAATGTAAAGCAGGAGCGTTTCGTCTTCTCTGGGAGCAGTGAGGACCGGAGGTGACATAAGGTATTGTTTCAGCTGTGTGAAGGCAGCGTCTGCTTCCTCCGACCACTCAAACTTCTCGGATGCTTTGAGCAGTTTAAAGAATGGCAATCCTTTTTTGCCTAATCTTGATATGAAACGGCTGAGAGCGGTCATGCATCCGATAAGCTTCTGAACATCCTTCACCTTTTTGGGCGGGCTTCATGTCCAAGACAGCTTTGACTTTCTTTGGGTTAGGGTGTATGCCATTGTGACTGACGACGTTGCCGAGTAGTATGCCAAAAGGAACACCAAAGAGGCACTTCTTTGGGTTTAATTTCCATTGGAATGCGTTGAGGGCTGCAAAGGTGCGTTCCAGGTTGTCAACAAGGGTATGTGCTTCCTTGGTTTTGACAACTACATCATCAACATAAGCCTCGATGAGGTCGTCTTTTATCTCGTCTTTGAGGCAGGCCTGTATAGCGCGTTGGTAGGTAGCCCCGGCGTTCTTGAGCCCGAACGACATGGTCGTGTAGCAGTAGGCGCCGAAAGGTGTGATAAAAGATGTCTTGATCTGGTCGTCCTTTTTGAGAGCGATCTGGTGATAACCAGAGTAGCAATCGAGAAAGGAAAGCAGCTCACAACCAGTCATTGAATCTACGACCTCGTCTATGCGAGGTAAGCCGAAGGGGTCTTTAGGGCACTGTTTGTTGAGATCAGTGTAATCAACGCACATTCTCCATTCATTATTCTTTTTGCGTACAAGAACCGGGTTGGCTAACCACTCCGGATGATATACTTCTTTAATAAATCTAGCTGCCAAGAGCTGTGTAACTTCTACCCTAATCGCCTCCTTTTTGTCGCAAGCGAACCGTCGTAGCTTTTGCTTGATAGGTTTGGCCTTGCCATCGACATTTAAGGAGTGCTCGATCAAGTTCTGAGGTACATCGGGCATGTCAGTAGGTTTCCACACGAACACGCTCATGTTGCTCCTCAAGAACCTGACGAGCGCGTCTTCCTATTTAGGATCCAGGTTGGCCCCGATAAGGGCTGTTTTGCTGGGATCACCATCGACCAGCTGGATCATTTTGTGCTCTTTGGACTTGACGTTCTTGTGGGGGGGCTCGAGGTCTGGGATCTCCAAGTGGTCGGCTAGGGTCTTCTTAGCGTCGAGCGTGGTCTCGGCCATGCGAATAGAGAGGTCGTGAGCCTCTGCTATTTTGAAGCTGTCATCCTCGTAGGTGTAAGCTGTGTACACGTTGCCCTTGAGAGTTAGAACCCCCTTCTCAGTAGGCATCTTGAGCACCAAATACCTATAGTGAGGTATGGCCATGAACTTGGTGAGCGCTGGTCGACCAAGAATAGCATGGTAGGTGCCTTTGAAGTCGGTGACCACAAAGTTGATGTAGTCGGTGCGGAAGTGGTCTGGGGTACCGAATTGCACAGGTAGCGTGATCTGCCCAAGAGGAGTAGAGCTCTGTCCGGGGAGAACACCCCAGAACTATGCCTCGTATGGCTTGAGATCAGCCGGGGTTATCTTCAGAGCTGGCAAACTATTCTTGAACAGTATATCAATGGAGCTGCCGCCGTCAATCAGCACTCTTTCGAACTGGACCCTATTTATACAAGGATCAAGGACCAGAGGAAAATGTCCTGGCTCAGGTATTGCGGCCCATTGGTCCTTTCTGCTGAAGGAGATCTCACGATGAGACCAAGGAGGGAGCCGCGGATCGGCGATGAGGTTGTCGATGTTGGCCACATTCAAGCAAGCACGGGCGAGCAGTTTGCATTCTCGTTTGGTCTCGATGGACACTTTGCCTCCAATGATGGTGTGGACGTGATCGGTTGGCTTGACGTACTTATGACGGGGATCTGCGTCTTCATCATCGTTGTCCTTGTTGCGCTGTTCCCCTGTGTCGTTAGGCTTGTCGGACGTATCCGTAGCTTGTTAACGCGTGTAGATAGACTTGAGAACGTGGCAATTCTCCATGGTATGGTTTGACTTGGGGTGGAGCTGGCAGGGTCCTTTCAATGCTTTGGCATAGTCTTCTTCATAGTTGCGACGTCCGCCACCTTTCTTAATGGTGTTGACCACACCGTCGTCTTCCCGAGCACGCTTGCCCCTGTAATCGTCACGGCGATTGCGCCGCTGATTACGCTGGTCGCGGTGGTCATAGGGGTCGTTGCGCTGGTTGCGGCGATCAAAATTGTCGTTCTGACCACAGTTGTCGCAGTAGTCGTCGTGGTGTGGGGGGTGGTTGGAGCGTGGAACCCTTACTGCTTCTAGGATGATTATCTTTTTAGCGTCGTCGGCATCCGCATATTTCTTGGCAGTGGCCAGGAGCGCTGTGACTGATTCGAGTCTCTTGCGGAGGAGCTTGTCCCATAGGGCATCGTGGAAGCGGAGACCAGTGATGAAAGCCTCGATTGCCTCGTTGTCGGAGATTGACGGGACCTCGATGCGTATCTCCGAGAAACGTCGGACGTACTCGCGTAGTGGCTCATCTTTCCGGTCTCGAATCCCCTACAGATCATATTTGTTGCCGGGTTGCTCGCAAGTGGCAATGAAGTTGTCGATGAAAGCTTGCTTGAGTTCTTGCCAGGAATCGAAGTAGTTCACTAGCAAGCTGACCAGCCATTGGTGACCTGCATGACCAACAGCGACTGGGAAGTAGTTAGACATGACGTGCTCGTCAGCCATGGCTGATCTGCACGTGGTTTTGTAGAGCATGACCCATAATTCGGGGTTCTCCTTGCCATCGTACTTCTAAAGTTTTTCAAGCTTGAAGTTCTTGGGCCATATGACTTGGCGAAGATGCAGAGTAAACTGCTTCAAACCCAAAGGGCCGTGGGCAGTATCATATTTGATACGGCGATAGCTTTCATGGGATGCACGATCATTAGCTCTTTGGTCGATGCGATCGCGCAGATCGTGTTCTCTGAGGTAATGGCGGAGATCGTTATTGCCATCACAGCGATCTCGGTTGCCCCTCCCCCCGATTATCCCTATGACCGTGGTTATCACGGCGATTATCGCGGTTGTCTCGGTGGTTGTCATCCCAAAAGTCGTGACGGTTGTCATCCCGGCGACGGTTGTCATCCCGACCACCATCATGGCCACCGTTTCCGCCTTGATGGTTGTCTGATGGATCGTTGTTGCGCGAGCCACATTGGTTGGGTGGCTGTGAGCGACTTGAGTACTAGCGATTGTGGCTTGATTTGACTGATACGGATGGAGCCCGGGCTTGATTTACAATTTCTGCAGTCTGGGCCATGGCAGCCGTTAGGTAAGCTTGTATATCATCACGAACTGTCTGAGTTTCCGGGGTGTTGGGTAGTCGTTCCATTGTCGCCATAGCAACGGCTACATTGGCGCTTGGAGTCTTGAAGACCTGCTTGTCCCCCACCCTGTCAAAGGCATTGTTAAGATCGCATGGCTGGACCCTTATGCGTCGAGCCTCCTCTTCCGCCTCGGCTTTGATTTGTCGGCGATTAAACCGATCAATATTGCGTGCTTCGCATGCCAGCCTTTCTTGTTCTGTCTCACCGACTGCCGGTGGTTCATCATTACTGACAACATTGATCAAGTCTCTCTGCCTTGGTGGGAAGGACGGGAATCGCAGGTATCCCGGGGCGTGGTCTGGGATATCTAGATCATATTCGACGCCTTCATCGTCGTGATTCTGGAGCTCGGTGCGAACAGAGGCATTAGATGCGGTGACGGACGAAGAGCTTGAGCCACCTTCTTGAACTATGTGGACCGATCCTTCTTGACAATCCTCAATCCGAACCATGTTGACGAAGTTGCATAGCTTTGGCCGAGGTTGAAGCATAAAACACAGATCTGAGCAGTGTTGTATATTGTAAGCGTAGTTGGAGGCAGCGTTTCGCAAGCCGTAGGGCTAGGCCTGGTAGTTCTCTGTTGAGGCTTCGTACTCGGAGAGCCGGAGACCCATTGCGGAGGCTGGCCGGCGATGAGCGGAGCGCCCTTCAGGAGTAGATATGACCACGAGATCTGTACCAAGTCGTGCAGGACGACTGGCCTAAGCTGGTCGGGTAGATCTGTTGTGGGGAGTGGTTACCTGCTCATTAGGTTGACTTTGAATTGAACTTACCAGAGCTAGGGTTTCAGTGAGTTTGGTGCCGACCCGATCGATGGAGTCGAGCAGGTCGGTGTTGTTGATCTGCTTCCCTTTGTAGCGGGGAAGCGGACGATGGGTTGTCGACGTGGCTGAAGGTGATACGGACGTGGTTGGAGCCAAATCCACCGTGGTCGGAGCCAGGTCCACTATGGTCGGAGCTAGATCCCCCGTGGTCAGAGCCATAGTCGATGCAGGTGAAGTAGTGGTCGACGTGGATTGAGTCCACACCTCCTCCATGATCATGGCGATGAAGTCGTTGGAGCCAGTGGTCCAGGTGATCTGGTCGACGGTGAACGTGAGGCCGTTCGGCGTAGCCACGGAGCCGGAGATGATGGCCATCTTGTTTGCTTGGAAAGCAGTATGCACACCCCCTACCTGGCGCGCCACTGTCGACGAAATATGGTCGGCAGTCTACCTAGGGGTATACCCAAGGTAGTAGATTGCCGGCAGACAGATGCGCAAGCCACAAACAAGATGGTGACGTAAGATAGACACGAGGTTTTATCTAGGTTCGGCCGCCGCGAAGGCGTAATACCTACGTCCTGCGTCTGATTGTATTACTGTATGTCAATGAGAGATGTTTTTTAGAGGGGTCCCCTGCCCGCCTTATATAGTTCGGGGACAGGGTTACAGATCTGGAAACTAATCCTAGCCAGTTACAGTTGCCATAGGTGGTCGGATAAGGATTCATATTCTAACCAACCAGGATCTTGCTTGATCTCCAAATCTGTCTTGACTCCTTGCGCGAGACTCCAAATAGGTTGGCTGGGCCATGCATCGTCTTTTAGTGGACCAGACCCCCTGATCCAGGCCAGCCCAAGCCTAGCCATAAGGGTATAGGGGTTAACACCCCCACAGGCTCTAACTTGATATTCAAAGGATTTAGATATGAGAATCTATACTTAGTTGATTTCAATGCTAGAGAAGCTCAATTATCAACATGTTTGATCACTAAGTCAAGCATGGGTTGGTTATGGCATAGAAGGCTTGGTCATGTTGGAATGAAACAATTGAATAAGTTGATTAAGCATGACTTAGTTAGAGGCTTGAAAGATGTCACATTTGAGAAGGATAAGCTATGTAGTGCATGTCAAGCCGGAAAACAAGTTGGTAACACACATCCTAAGAAGAGCATGATGAGCACATCTAAGGCATTTGAGTTGATGTATATGGACTTGTTTGGACCAACCACATACACTAGCATTGGTGGAAACAAATATGGATTTGTGATTGTGGATGATTTTACTAGATACACATGGGTGTTCTTTCTTTATGACAAGAGTGATGTGTTTGCAATATTCAAATCATTTGTCAAGGGCATTCATAATGAGTTTGAAACAACCATCAAGAAAGTTAGAAGTGACAATGGTAGTGAATTCAAGAACACTAGAATTGATGAGTTGTGTGATGAATTTGGAATTAGACATCAATTCTTGGCCAAGTACACTCCTCAATCAAATAGCTTAGTTGAAAGGAAGAATAGAACTTTGATTGACATGGCAAGATCAATGTTGAGTGAGTACAATGTGAGTCATTCATTTTGGGCCGAAGCAATCAACACAGCTTGCTACTATAGCAACCGACTCTATTGTCACCCCATGATGGAAAAGACACCTTATTAGCTATTGAATGGAAGAAAGCCCAACATAGCATACTTCCGGGTTTTTGGTGGTAAATGCTATATATTGAAGAAAGGCACTAGATTAAGCAAGTTTGAAAATAAATGTGATGAAGGTTTCTTGCTTGGCTACTCCACTACTAGCAAGGCTTATAGAGTTTGGAATTTGGCTAGTGGTATTCTTGAGGAGGTTCATGATGTGGAGTTTGATGAAACAAATGGTTCCCAAGAGGAAGATGAGAATCTAGATGATGTAAGAGGCACTCAATTGGTCAATGCAATGAAGAATATGGACATTGGTGAGTTAAGGCCTAGAGAGGTGATTGATATTGAAGATGACAAGAATCAAGTGCTCTCTAACTCAAATGTGCAAGCTAGTGGTTCTCATGATCAAATCCAACCAAGCACTAGTGATGGCAATGTGCAAGATCAACAAATGGCTAGTTCATCATCTCAACCAAGTGATCAATCAAATGCTAGCAATCAAGTGTAAGTGCTTCAACCAACCAATGTTGTAAGAGATCATCCATTAGATACTATCATTGGTGATATTTCAAGGGGAGTACAAACTAGATCAAGATTGGCATCATTTTGTGAGCACTTCTCATTTGTGTCATCCATTGAGCCTAAGAAGATAGATGAAGCTTTAAATGATGTTGATTGGGTCAATGCTATGCATGAAGAGCTAAACAACTTCACAAGAAACCAAGTATGGGAGTTAGTTGAGAGGCCTAAGGGTCATAATGTGATTGGAACCAAGTGGGTCTTTCGGAACAAGCAAGATCAAGATGGGATAGTGATAAGGAACAAAGCAAGATTAGTGGCTCAAGGTTACACTCAAGTTAAAGGTCTTGACTTTGGAGAAACATATGCCCCGGTTGCAAGATTGGAAGCAATTATGATCTTGCTAGCTTATGCTTGTGCCCACAACATCAAGTTATACCAAATGGATGTGAAAAGTGCATTTCTCAATGGGTACATCAATGAGCTTGTGTATGTTGAGCAACCTCCCAGTTTTGAAGATGAAAAGAAACCCAACCATGTGTTCAAGTTGAGAAAGACTTTGTATGGATTGAAACAAGCACCTAGAGCATGGTATGAGAGATTGAGGGACTTTCTACTCTCTAAGGGATTCAAGATGGGAAAGGTTGACACCACTCTCTTCACCAAGAAGCTTGGAAATGACTTATTTGTAATGCAAATCTATGTTGATGATATCATCTTTGGGTCAACAAATCAAGAATTTTGTGAGGAGTTTGGCAAGATGATGGCAAGTGAGTTTGAGATGTCTATGATTGGAGAACTTAGTTACTTCCTTGGTCTTCAAATCAAGCAAATGAAGAATGGCATATTTGTGAGTCAAGGCAAGTATATCAAGGACATGCTCAAGAAGTTTGAAATGGATGAGAGTAAAGCTATTAGTACACCAATAGGGACAAGTGGAAGCTTAGATAGTGATGCTAGTGGCAACATGGTGGATCAAAAGATGTATCGGTCTATGATTGGAAGCCTACTCTATGTGACCGCATCAAGGCCGGACGTAATGTTTAGTGTATGCATATGTGCTAGATTTCAAGCCTCACCAAGAGAAAGTCATTTGAAGGCAACTAAGAGAATATTGAGGTACTTGAAGCATACACAACATGTTGGATTATGGTATCCCAAAGGAGCAAGATTTGAGTTGATTGGATATTCGGATTCCGATTATGCAGGATGTAAAGTTGAGAGAAAGAGCACATCGGGCACATGTTAACTATTGGGAAGATCACTTGTATCTTGGTCATCAAAGAAGCAAAATAGTGTAGCACTTTCAACCACCGAAGCGGAGTACATTTCGGCCGGTAGTTGTTGTGCTCAATTACTTTGGATGAAGGCTACCTTGAGTGACTTTGCAATCAAGTTCAAGCAAGTGCCATTGCTATGTGACAATGAAAGTGCCATAAAGCTCACCAACAACCCGGTTCAACACTCAAGAACAAAGCATATAGATGTCCGTCATCACTTTATAAGAGATCACCAACAAAAGGGGGACATTTGCATAGAGAGTGTGGGCACCGAAGATCAACTTGCCGACATATTCACCAAGCCACTTGATGAGAAGAGGTTTTGCAAGCTAAGGAATGAATTGAACATACTTGACTTCTCCAATATATGTTGATGCACCCCTTCAACTTATATGACATGCCTCTCCTTCGAGCAATCCAAGGTAAAAGTTGATTGGCATGGCATACATCCTTGCTAAGGACATGATTAGTGCATCTAGACATATTTTACACTTGAATAGGCTCATTCATGAAAATCAAATGAATTTGATGCTTATATGGTACCACTATTGCTTGTATGTTTAAAATGATCTAGTGGTAGCATATGACATGTTTGTGGGCTTGTAAACCTAGTATTTGATTTAGAAAATGAGCTATAAGTGTTTAACTCAACATGGTACAAGATAACCCTTATTTGGAGGTGTGAAGAAGCTTGTCCTTGGATCAAACCGAGTTAAATATCTTTTGCAAGTAATCTAGATTGAATCAAATTGGGAAAATGATACTCATTTCACATGGTCTCACCCCAACATATCTATAATTTGAGGCCACTTTTTGTGCAAATTATTGACATTATTAATCCTACCCTATCTATACTTTAAGCCTTTGTGGTCATTGATGACAAAGGGGGAGAAATAGTGTACAAAGATAATATATGACAAAAGAAGGGGATCAATAGAGGGAGCAAGCTCATAAACTTGTATGGTGCATTTTAATGAGCATTACATATGTTTGCTTGCATGGCATAAGTTTTAATTTCAAATATCTATGCTTGTGTGGTGTATGCTAGTTGTAGGTTTGAATGTTGAAATGAAAAACTAGCATGCATAGGCTAAGTAACTAGACTTATGTTCATTCTATGGAAACTAGACCCTTGCATGTAATGTTGATCTCACGGGGTATTCTAGTTCTTGTATATATCTAGTTACTAATGGTGCTAAGGATGGTATATTGGTGCACTCCAATTGGTATCACGCTTCAAAGGTCCATCTCTTATACCTTAGCATCATTTGGTAGAAATTGACTCCTATATTTCCTATCTAATCATATGTGCAAAGCTTCAATCCAAACTCTTAGCACATATGCAGGGGGAGCAATTGCTATCATAAGGAGTTCATGAAACTTGCCCATATCCTTTACACATGGTAAATATGCTTGGGCAAGAAACATGGATTCAAATGAACTTTAATTCATATCTTTGTATAAGGGTTGTCATCAATTACCAAAAAGGGGGAGATTGAAAGCTCTAGTTTGGTTTTGGTTAATTGATGAAACCCTAAGTGCTAACCTAGTTTATCAAGATGATTATGAGATAGGTAGCACTACTCCAAGTGATGAAGCAATGGCGAAGATCATGACAATGGTGATGGCATGCTGATGGTCAAATGCTTAAACTTGGAAAAGAAGAAAGAGAAAAACAAAAGGCTCAAGGCAAAGGTATAAAATGTAGGAGCCATTTTGTTTTAGTGATCAAGACACTTAGTGAGTGTGATCATATTTAGGATAGATAGCCATACTATCAAGAGGAGTGAAACTCATATCGAAATGCGGTTATCAAAGTGCCACTAGATGCTCTAATTCATTGCATATGCATTTAGGATCTAGTGGAGTGCTAACATCCTTGAAAATGTTTGTGAAAATACGCTAACACATGTGCACAAGGTGATACACTTGGTGGTTGGCACATTTGATCAAGGGTGATGAAGTTTAGGTGCAAGGGTAAGAAACTCCACCGGCGGAGTGTCCGCCCGTAGAGTGCAGACAGTCCGACGGTGCCACCGGCGCCCTAGACAGAAAAATTGGAGGTCACTGCAAGTGACCGGACGCTGGCCTCAGCTGGACCGGTGCGTCCGGTCAGTGGCAGCAGAGGGTGCGCGTGTCGGTCTATTGACCGGACGCTGGGTCACTCAGCGACCGGACGCTGATAGGCTGCATCCGGTCAAACTGACGGGTCTGCACAGTACCTAGGGTATTGCACCAGACGCTGGTCTGTGTCCGGTCAAGGTGGACCGGACGCGTCCGGTCGAAAAAATACGCCTCAGGGAGCTTAGTGGAAATGACCGGACGCTGGGGCTTCAGCGTCCAGTCAGTTTTGCCGGAGCGTCCGGTCAGCTTCGTAGCCGTTGAAATCTGACGAACAGCGTTTGAAGCTAGTGACGCGTGGCGTCCATCGGGCGACCAGACGCTGAGGGCCAACGTCCGGTCAAGTCTGACCGGAGCGTCCGGTCAGCCCGCAGTGTGTCCAGTGAAGGGGTACAACGGCTCTATTTCGTGGGGACTTCTATTTAAGCCCCATGGCCGGCTCAAGCTCACCTCTCTTGCACATTTTCATTGACATAGCAACCTTGTGAGCTTAGCCAAAGTTCTCCCACTCATCTCCATCATTGATTTATCATCTTTGTGAGATTGGGAGAGAATCCAAGTGCATTGCTTGAGTGATTGCATCTAGTGGCACTTGGTATTCGTGTTGCGCTGTGGATTTTGCTTGTTACTCTTGGTGGTTGCCACCACCTAGACGGCTTGGTGCAGCGGTGGAGGATCGGCACGAGTTGGTGATTGTTCGTGGCCGTCTCCAGTGATTGTGAGGGGAGTTGTACCTTCCCCGGCGGAGCGCCGAAAGGTAACTCTAGTAAATTGCTCGTGTCATTGAGTTACCTCACTTGTGGGTCGGTTCTTGCGGTGTCCAATCGTGTGGACGAGGTTTGTGAAACACCTCTTAGCCACCGAACCACCAAGTGTTGGTCGACACAACGGGGACGTAGCGTGTTGGCAAGCACGTGAACCTCGGGAGAAAATCGTTTGTCTCTTGTTCTTGGCATTCTCCCGGTGATTGGCTATATATTCATCTTGTGATTGGTTCATCCCCTACACATCGGTATAATCACCCTACTCACTTATTTACATTCTTGCAAACTAGTTGATACAAGCTCTTTAGTGTAATTAGAATTGAGAGCTTGCTTTATTAGTTACATTCATCTAGTTGAGCTCTTTAGAGTAGCAAGATTGAGAGCTCTTAGTGAGTAATTACATAGCAAGTTTGTGTGCCTAAGTAATCATTACAACTAGAATTGTTGGATAGGTGGCTTGCAACCCTTGTAGAGCTAGAGCAAGTTTGCATTACGCTATTTGTCATACTAATCAAATTGCTCTAGTTGATTTGTAGATTTTTAAATAGGCTATTCACCCCCCCCCCCCCCCCTCTAGCCATATTAGGACCTTTCAACTGTTAAAGTTGAAATTTTGTAAACATAGCCAATAGCCGTGACAACTCTAAAAATATGCAAAAAGATTTACTATTTGAGTTTGTCCTCGTTTGATACTGCATTTAGTTCCCGACATGGGATCTTTAATATAATAATCACTGTCTTTTATTAGTTACATTCCAGTTATGTAGTTGCTGATAAAATATTGAAAGATAGGACTATAGGAGTGTTTCTCGTCACTGTCACATTCTTTTATCATTATATTACCTCTTCTGTTTGTCTAACTTAATCTTGTAATTACAATCTTGTAATCATGGCAATAGTCATTATTACTTTCAACACTTTCATGCTTGCGATGCGGCTTCTCCAGGTCATCGTTATTAATCTTTTATAAAATTTTGAGAGAAATAGTCATTGATTGACTTATTTCGTCTCACAAACTATATTGCAAAAAGATAAAAAATGGTGAACTTGATGAAATTGAACCAAGTTATTATATTTGAAAGTTCTAGATTGGAAATATAACCCACCCATAAATTCCTGGAATCTTGATTTAAATATTTTGGTGTAGAGTGTTAGTTGTGGCACCAGTTCAAAGTCATGCCTCCTTGTCTCTGTTTGGATGTTTGCTATAATTTGGTGTGCCATGTTGTGGGTAGAGCTGGGTTACTTTCTTACCAAAAAAAATGGCAAACTATTGGGCATTTTTCTTCTTTTGAATTCTTCATTTATATTTTGTGGCACATGGGTCTTTGATTGCCTTTGAAATTCTGGTTAGACAAAGTGTTTTTCCTATTTCGATCATGGTGTTTTGTTTGCAGCATGCAGTACTGTCATTTTTCTCTTGGAAATTTAATATCTTCTGGAAAGAGTAAACATGGAGTACCCCTGCAAAGCTTTTTGTGATTAACAGTGCTCTTTGACTAACTTGCAATTGCACTAGTATTGCAGAAAATTATGACCAACATTTGGCAATTTGTTGTAATTTATGCAGATTGGTAGAGGCAAGACTGAAAACGCATTTGGCCCCCAGAGGACTACAAACGTTGTTAATGACATGAACACCAGAGGGAGTGGTCTAGGGGGTGATCCTATATTTGGGGAGTTGTTTGCTCAAAAGGCCAAAGGTTGGTACACAAACTAATGCGTACTGAATATGTGGAAATTCTGACGCCGTTGATTATTTTATTACTGATGTTGATGGTTACATAGTACTGATTTGTGTTAAGAGCTGAATATAGTGGACAGTAAATTTTTTATCTTTCAGAACTTTTGGTCTGAAATCTCAAATTGGTCATACAACTTTCAGGTCCATTTGGTCTCAGCTTTCAAGTGAATTTTGAAAGGAACCAACACGTTGCATTTACTATTACCGTTCAATAGTGGACGCCTCTATTTAGAGCGGCTATTATTATGTTGATTATTTGTCATTTTTATTTTACTTGTACAGCTCATTCTTCTGCTCCTACTGCTACTAGTAAAGTGGCTGGTGGTATGAAATTGGGCAAGGCACAGAAGACAAATCAGTTCCTTGAATCTTTGAAAGCTGAAGGAGAACTCATTTCTAAGGACACTCAACAAAGTGGAATTCAGTCAAGGCTGCCATCTGCCCCACCAACTGATCCTATCACAGTGGCAATTGAAGAAAAGATCAATGCCACTGTTAAAAGGGATGGTGGAATTCATAATTTTGATATTCAAGGAACCCTTGCTCTCCAAGTTCTGAATGACACCAACGGTTTTATCCAGTTGCAGGTTATTTTCTATATTTTCTTCGGGACCTTTTACATTTGGTCATACTGCAATAGTGCGATCTATCATTCAATTTGCCCCTGGAAGATTTGTCATAGCAATTAACGGCCTACTACCAGTCTCTTGTGAATTGTTTGCCACACACACACACACAACACTGTTTCTGTTATATGCCTTGAGATTTTCTCAAATTTATTTAAACCTTATTGGGTAAACCCTTCTATCATAACCTGATATGTATGATCATTATCACCTGATTCCAGGGCTGCATTTTTGCTTAACAATATTTTTCTGACTAAAGTAGTTTTAATTAGAGGATAATAAATATCCTATATTCGTATGGTTTACAGATCGAGAACCAAGATCTACCTGGACTTAGCTTCAAGACACACCCTTATATTAACAAAGAGTTGTTCAATAGTCAGCAAATTGTTGCTGCAAAAGATCCAAACAGACCTTTCCCCAGTGGTGAAAATGAAACCCCTCTTGTGAAATGGAGAATCCAGGAGTTGGATGAGCCATCTCTGCCATTGTCAGGTATATTTCAACTGTCTTCTGTATGTACTTGCAAATTTAGAATTGTAACCTGTTTTTGCCACTTGCAGTTAATTGCTGGCCTTCAGTCTCTGGAAATGAAACACACGTGAACATTGAGTACGAAGCTTCTGAGATGTTTGATTTGCACAACATTGCCATTTCTATACCTTTGCCTGCACTCAGGGACCATCTCAGAACACTTGGAGCCCCTCAACACATGCACACAGACAGTTGCTAATTGTTGCTTTCCTTTCATTTCCAGTGGTTCTATGGAATTTGCTGTTCCTGCAGCTGATCCATCAACATTTTTTCCCATCGCCGTTGGATTTTCTGCGTCAAGTACCTTCAGTGATTTGAAGGTTGGTTCTTTTGTTTTTTCCCAAAGGACCTTACCATTATCCTCCATCTTCTGAACTATGAGCATACTGAAGTATGAGTAGGAGCATAATGAGAAAATTGGAGGGACAACTGGTCACTTTAGAATTTCTTTCAAAAAAAAATGGTCACGTTAGAATTACACACCTTGGAATGTTGAATTTCACTTGGTTGATTTGTTTCATCTATAGTTGTCCAGAAGGGCTTGGCACGCTGGGCCGGCACTGGCCCGGTCCGAAAAAGCACGGCTTAGGCCCGGTGCGGCACGGCCTGCCTCGTGCTAGGCACGGCACGGCATCGTGCCCGTGCCTGGGCCTCCACAGCGTCCCGTAGTGCCGGCCCGGGCACGGCATGGTTTTTGGGCCGGCACACGATGCGGCCTGATTATTTTAGATCGTTGGATTTCCTCTGGATGAATCACAACCGTTGGATCACAAAACCTAACTATCTTCCCACACCTCTGAGTTTCCCGTCCACACCGCCGCTCCCTCCGACTCCTTCACGCATTCGCTCTCCCTCACGCGCTTCGCTCCGAGCCCGCCGCTCCTGTTTCTCCACTCCCTCCCGTGGCTTCTCCTTCACTGCAGCGGCTTTGTGGCGAGGCGTGGAGGCGGCGCGGCTCGCCTGACGCAGCGTGGTGGCAGCGAAAAGTGCGTAGTGTAGCACCTCGGTGTTTAGCATGCATTAACATTTTGCAAATCATGAGCATAATCATTATTATGCATTCATAAGCATGACATGAAATATAGAATTGAAACATACTAATGAAACATGTATGTTGCATAGTTTTGTTTTAATAGATTGGATGCTATGTTTGTTTTGCCATGTGTGTACCTTGGTTGATCACTTAGACCACTTAGAAGTAATTAGGATGCAATTTGGAGTAAGGTGTATATTCAAAGTTTTCTCAAATATTGCTTTTGAAAATAATCTTCCAAAATACGGTTTTGAAATTAAATTGACCTTAATTTTGTAATTCAAAATCTAGTGGGAATTAGCCCTAGCTCCTTTTGACAAAGTTGTAGAGAATAAATTTTAGAGCAACTTTTATTTTTGGGCCAAAGTTTGAAACTGATTGAAATTGCTCAAAATTTGCATTTTAATGTAATAGGAATAGAAAATAAATTAAAAAAATTCGATTTGCTTCTTACCAGGCCGCCCGCCCCGCTTCTGGCCCAGCTGACAAAGCTGGCCCGCAGCGCTCGCGCTCCCGCTCCAGCGCCGCGCGCTTCGCCCTGGCCCAGCAGCCGCTTCGCCGGCCCAGGGCCACGCCGTGCCGCTCCCACGCGTGTGACGCGCCCGCGCTCCGACCGCGCCAGGACACGCGAGTCGCGTGGCGGCCATGCGCCGGCGAGATCGCCGCGCGGCACCATCGGCCTGCCTCGTTCCGACCGGCCCGCCTTCAAGTCCCCCTGTCCGAGCCTCCCTCTCCATTCTCGCTCTCTCCCTTTTTCCTCTCACGCGCCAGCAGCAGAGCACGCGCACGCGCTCGCCTCCGCCACCGCCCGCACCAGCGCCTCGCCGGAGTTGGCTCGCCCGGCCACCCCCAGCTCGCCGTCGACCGCTCCGTCTCGCCGAATGCTCCACCTCCACCTCGCGCACACCATGCTCGCGTCCTTTCGCCTTAGTAAGCCTTCACCGTCGGGGAATCGCTCATCGGAGTTGAGCTCCTCCTCACCGGAGGACTCCGCTCCGACACGCTCACCGTTTTGCTCCCCCTATCGCCCCATTTTTGCACTCATCCGGACCCTCTCGGTCTCCCGATGATCGTGCGCCGCTCCCCGCGCCACCCCATGGCCGGAGACGCGCTCCCGCCGGCGAGGTCGCCTCCGTGCTGCCATGCACGCCGGCGAGGTCGCCTCCGTGCACCTCTGGCCATGCCCGTTGCATAGTTGAGTTCGCCTTGAGCCGTAGAGCACGTTGGTCGCCTTCATTGGGCCGGAGACCTCGCCGTCGGCGAGATCTCGGCGGTCCGCCGCCTCCTCTGTCCCGTGTGGCTGCCAGGTGGGGCCTGCCTGACGTGGGAGCCCGCCTGTCTGTCGCTCGGTGTGTGTGTGTGTTCAGATCCGGGTGGATCTAGCGTTTATGCCTCGGTTTTCTAAAAATGGTTTTTAAGAAATGATTTCCAGAAAATATTGTAAAGGCTTCAAAAATCCATAGTTTGCTCATTTTAGCTCCAAATCGAGTGAGACCAATTTTGTTGTGTTTCTTAGAAGTAGATCTACAATATAAAAATGTTGCATGTCGGTTTTGGGATACATTTATATAGGGCTTTAGTTAATTCTTGTAATTGTTGTTTTCTTGGAAAATGCTTAATAAATAGAATATACATCAGAAAAATATGATTCTAATTTGGTTGATCTATTCTTGAGATGTACTTTCTGTGAAAAATATATGCCATGCTTGTTCTATAGAAAAATATGGCTATGTGATTTAGGTGCATTTATTTGCTATTTCTTGTAAAATTGCTAGAGCAAAAAATATGAATAAAACATGTAGGTGAAACTTTTGTACAGTGATTGTATGCTATGTAAATCATGGGGAAAAATACCAAATCTGTTGTTTGACACTTTTCATAGTACAAAGTATTTTCATGCTTAATTATCAACCATAGCTTGTCATTTTTGTGTAGGCTATTTTACTTATCCAAATGCCATGAAATTTTTATGGTAGTCTACTTAGAGTAGTACTATGCTACTGTAATTTTCTCAGATTTTTATGAGCAATAGAAATATATGTTGCTGTTGTAGCCCTAGTTTAAAATGAAATAAAATAATCTTCTTTAATGCATGTTTACTTAATAATGTTTGCTTTGGTGTATCTTTGAAGCATCTTAGCTTGCTGTGGTGACTTGGCATGTTAGTACAGTGGTTGTAGTAGTAGTATAGTAGTACATGTTCTTGGATGATGTTGGCTACCTTGTAGAAGAGCTTTACTTCTACTATGTCCAATAAAGTTAAACATGTTCATCTACATTTCATGCATCATGATCATTACATGTCATCTCTCCGATGCACCTATGCATGAGCACTTATACATCTGCATCATACAGGATCGCAGGAGAAGTTGCTAGTAGCAGTTCAGGAAGAGCAGACCGGGACAGATCCACAAGAAATCTAGGCACAGGAGGTGCCAGAGGAAGAGGAGCAAGGAGAGGACTTGCCCGAGTGCGTGGATCATCAACCTAGTTCGTTCGAACGAGGCAAGCCCCGGAGCATTCTAAGTCTTCTACTTTATAAAAGCAATTCTTTCTATATATGAGTTTATATATTGTTGCATTAAGTTGTAGGAGTTGATTGAAACCGTTAATGCATTTATTACTATCCTTGCCTACCTTATTACCTTTTTACCCTGTTAGGTCGGGATCGAATAACTGCTTAGCCTTGCTTAGACCGGTAGCGATCGGTGATTTACGGTCACCTACATTTATAGGTGGTTACTGGAAGAATTTAGCTATGGAAAGAATGATATCCTAGAATTAACCATGTGTGATGGATAATTGGAGACCGGACGAAAAAGTTAGAGGCAATCAGACAGGGTTTTAGGGTGCTGTTAGTTTTTCGTCTGTGTCGATTAAGGACCGATCATTGCTCGTCTCTCTTGTCATGTTGAACGTATGCCTCACATTTAGCTGGCCGAATAAAGTACCTTTCGACCGCGAAGCTAGTGACACTATTCGAGCCGGGATAAACTCGGATTGGCAGACTGGTGCTGAAGGAGGTATGATGGGGACGCGAAGAGTGAGCCCAAGGTGCGTCCTGGCTGTCGGGCGGTCCCTGGGTAGTGCGGTCCATGGCTATTATTCCGCAGCTACTTGGAAAGTGTCATTAGTGATCTGTAGCTCACTTGATCGGTGAGTGTGTTTTGTGTGAGGAATAAATCACCAGCTGGTTAGGAATCGATTCGAATTGCCATCGCTCCTGGATAGTGAGCACTTGACTCGAGCTACAGCATCGTAGTAATTATGATGGAACACTGATGGTTATCTGGATGGTATAGGATATGCTAAATCTAAGTTGGTAACTGGATGTTATTGGTTAATCAAGTGATTGCTATAGTATAGGTGCTTACCTAGATGGATAGGTCATAATAAAGATGATGCAAAGTACTTAAAATGGTTTCTTCAGGATAGCTTATGTTTTTCGCAAACGAGTCAGCTAGCCCACTAAAGAAAGTCTTGCATAATCCTTGGTGTCACTTTATTTTGGTTTAAGACGGGTAAGTCTAGCTGAGTACCTTCTCGTACTTAGGGCGTTGTTACCATTGTTGTTGCAGATGGTCAAATATACTACGGCTATTGCATTAACTGCCTGTACCCGGCGATGGGTGACAACTAGGACCAAGGGCAATGGTCACTCCGTATCTCTCATCTGATGCTTTTGTTGGAGATGACTACCTACTGGCACTGTATCTGAACCAAAAGTGTGTGTAGCTTTAAAACTATTTGCTTCCGCTATTTCAGTTTGAACTTGGGTTGTAATAACTTTATGTTCTAAACTCCAATGTATCCGACTGTCATTACGAACTTTATATAACATGGGATGGTGATTGCTAAACTTGTACAATCTTGGTTTGTATGTCGATTGGTTTGAAATCCTTCGTGGTTTCACGGACTACCGGGTTATATGGGCTTAAGTTTGCTAAATTATCTGCTTCGGCGGAAGATTTCCTTACTTAATCTCGTATAATTGGTCGGTTCTGTTACACGTAGCGGCGGGATCTGCAGCGGCGTCGAGCTCGCGGCAACGGCGCCGCGCTGAGCGGAGGCTGCATGGGGCTCGCGGTGGTGCGGCATGACGCGGCGATGGCATGGGGCGTACAGTGGCGTGGCGCACGGCGACGGTGCACCGAGCCAGGGCCGGCACAGGCACTAGGGGCCGTCGTGCCCAGCAGCACGGCACGGCATGGCACGGTTCAACGGGCGTAGTGTCGTGCCTATGCCGCGACCTTGGCACAGCGACATGATACGGCACGGCACGGCATGCCTGGGCGGCCCGTTTGGACAACTATAGTTTCATCCCATAATTGTATTGGCTCTGATGAGTTTAGCATTGTTTATGGACTGGCCACTCCACTCAATTTGCCATAAAACACCACCCATGACTCTTCCTACTTCCATACCTTAAACTATAATATCCTCCCTCCCTCCTTTTAGACTGTTCCTATTGTATGTAGTACGATGTACGAACCGTCCTTTGTTTATCCTTAGCTTCTGGTTTGCTTTCAAGGTTGAATTTTTGTTTAAAAACCCAAACAAATATCTCCACTCACCGGTTCATCCATTAAGGGAAGGCAACCCTCCCAAATTTTCTCAGAGGATTCGAATGGTTACTCATAATTACCAAGTGGTTTGAGCCTGAGGGAAGGCCACCTTTAAACTTGAAGTGGATTTTACAACAGTATGTCGAAGCTAGGAATTTCTGTCAGAATCAATGGGCAGCTAGGATATATAGAGAAAAGAATGTTTCACATAATCCCTTTTTTGTAATTACTCATTGTAAAATGTTGCGCCATAGTGGTACCTTTACCGGAATGTGAAGATTATAATTTTGCCTTCTTTTTTATTGAAAAAAATAATTTTGGCCCCTTTCGTTCTATGATGTTTTGCTTCTGCTTATGTTTCTTGTCTCATTTGAGACCCTGTGGACTTGCAGTGGTGAGTGTCCGTTTACCGCGTTGCATTTGCCTTTGAAGCCTCTGATTTATTTCCTGAATTTCTCGGTTTGGAGGGAAGCCTTATTTCCTGGTCCCTGGCTGTGGCGTACAATTTGTATTTCTTTGTTTGGTGGGAAGCCTCCGATTGGATCCTTATTACTGGTGTTTGGATGCATGTTTGTGGAACTTAGCTAGGACAAGTCGTAGCTGAGTATATGTCATTCAGCCTGTGTTTGGCTGTTTAGAAGTTAGCGTGTTTGAGATAGAAATGGGGGAATAACAGGCGCCCAGACTTTCGTTCCTAAGCCCGCGTCTGGACGCAGCTCCGTTGCACCCTATCCCGTCCCCCGCTTAATAGAGCGTCTGCCGCGCTCGTGTAAAAGGGGAGGCCGCCCGCTGCGCCTGTGTCACCTGCGGCGTGGCTTGTAGCAAGCTGCTCATTCTCCATAGCCAGGTTCTACATCTCCTCTGTTTTGCCACAAGCTTTTGGTCTAGGACCTTCGAGCGGGGTCAGCGGAGGCAACATGTCGTACCGGGATGGGCCGCGTGCGCTAGCGCGGACGTGACCCTGTGCGTCCTCTGGTAGAGTGCTGCCGCCAGCTTATCAGTCGATGTCGCCATAGCTCCTGCGCTAGTTCTCTCTTCCTCGCTCAATAGCTCTACATTGAGATCTACTTTTGCAACACTCAGATAAAACAATTGCAACATGTGTCTCAAAAAGATGAAACATTTAAAACATACACTCACAACATAGCCATTGCAAACATATGCAACATCCAGATAAAATATTTTGAACAAATGCTTGTAACATGCCTCTGAAACACTTTGCAACATATGTAACATGTGCAACATCCTCGATTTATTTTTGCAACATCCATAAGAAACAATTGCAACATACCTTTAAAACTACTGAAACACCTAAAACATACATTTACAACGTATGGGAGGGAGGCCAGGGCTAGTCGATTCCGGTCGTTAGGGTGGGAGCCAGTGGCGAGCATCCGGCTACGCTAGTGGGTGTCCTTAGCTCAGTTGGGACGACCCGAGGCGACCCGACACGCGCCCACAGCGGCCATCGGCAGGGCGGCTACAGCGAGGCATCCCGGTGGTGTTAGGGGTAGGGAAGAGGCCTGGGAGGTGCTATGCTCAGTGGGCGCGAGATAGAGAGTGAGAGATGGGGAGCAGAGGCAATGCACGCGTGCAGCCACGCAAGATGGGGGCACGGCGAGGGATGGTTGTGTGACGCGCGGGTCGAATCTACACGGTCCGGTCACGCGACGAGCGGGACGATCGACGGGAGGCAGCAGTACTGTTGCGGGCGAGGCGCAGGTAGGAGCAAGCAGCGCGGGCGGAAGCGGCAAGGCGGAGTGTGGTGTGCGGCGTCTGCACGGACGGCCGCCCGCGAGGAAGCATTATCGTAGAGATGGAGATTGAGATTGGTACAATGGCGAGTACTACTGTCTGTAACTCAATTCCGATTCCACATATCCACGCGTTGTACTTCTACATTTATTTCTACAGCTATCTCGGATTGACGTTGCAATTCTACACCTACTACTCTGATTGTTGTGTTTGTGTGCTACACCTATCTCGGATTGACGTTGTACTTCTATAGCTAATTTGATTGCTGTGTGCAATGTGCTACCACCGCACAAGTGATTGTGCACAGTTTAGCCGGTTTATATATTCCTTCTGCCCATCTGCCTGGCAACCTTAATCGCCACCTGCTTTTTGGGCTGCACTTGAATCCTGAGCCCATGGTTGTCCTCAGCCCAAGCCACAACAGATAATGTCCAAATGCCTTCTAGTTCGGCGGCCTAGTTTCAATCCTGCGCAACACAGTTGGTCAGCTGCAGAACGCAGAGTCCTCCCTCTCTGAAAAAAACGGCACGAAGGTGGCGTTTGGTTAGCCATGGGGAATGGGTTTGGGTTACGAGGATAGAAAAGATGGTGTGGGTTAGGGATGAGGATACAAGATTGTCAGCCTGTTCGTTTCATCGTAAACGATCATGGATTATTTACTGCTAGCTAGTTTGGCTGGTTTAGTGTGAGAAAAAAATACTGTTCCAACTTATAATCCACGATCATATACGATCGTATAAGACCAGCCGAATAGTGTGGGTATCCATTTCGCTTTCTCTTGGATTCGGATGAGTTATGTGGTGGGGCCCACAAAATAAAAAAAAACAGAAAAAAAAGTCTTTCTTCTACCTCGTGAGATTGCTGCGCTCAGTTCCAGGCATCCAGCTTCGTCAGATCCAATCATGAAGGCACACAGTGCTAGCAGCTCCCTGCCGACGGCTCACCCCACGTGGGCGGCTCATGAGAAGCGAGCGGCTCTTCCGTAGCTGCGGCCACCGGCGCGTGCACTGCTTCCGTGCCTCCGAAGGTCGCCGCATGCGAGGCTCCACGAGACGGCGGCGGCGGTGCCTCGCGCGCTTGGCGAGGCAGCTACGGCCGGCGGAGCAGATGGAGGCGGTGCAACGCGAAGCGACGGTTCTCTGCTCCGCCTCGCCTTCAAGCTCCCTCCCTAGCTCGAGCCCGCGCGTGCCGCACTGCTCCCAATGACAAGGAAGACGACGCAGAAGCCATATCCCGTTCGTAACCCACCCCTCCCAGCGGGATAGTTTTGGTGGGATATGAGGCTCTAGTTTTTCAAACCCAAACCCACTGTATTTCCCAATCCATAAAACCAAACATGGGTTATGAGGTCATGGTTATGATATCCCTTTCCCACCCTTCTTATCCCATGAACAAAACGCCACCGAAAGGAATGTTTGAAAGCTTGTACGTTGGAGAGTCGCTCATGGCATCATCACGTGCTGTTCGTCGTCAGCTAAATGTTTGAAAGCTTGTCGACGTTTAATATGATACTCTTCTCCGTATCAAAATAACTGCACATCTTAGTTAACTAAAAGAGACATTTTCATGATAAGCATTTCAGAAGATACAACTGTTATTGATTTTTTAAATAGATCTATTCAAATTTAAAAAGGACTAACTAACAAAAAAGTAAAGATGTGTTTATTTTTTTCTTTTGATCTCAAATATGTGCTTATTTTGGTATATGGAGGAGTACACAGTTCCTCTTCCTGCACGAAATAGGAGGAGCAGTGCATTTCTGCTACCATGTCAATGTCACACTTTCCCTGTATTCTTTCGGTGTGAGCGTGACGCAACTGTCGCACCACTGTGGTACACCGTACACCTACGTCATGTTCGCTCCATTATTGACGTGGCTTATAAGCCTACTGAGGTTGTTTTGTTGTGAGCGAAAAATATTATATCATGACTGATAAGCATGGATAATGTGTTCAAACGAACAGGATGGTAGTTAGTGACAGACGTCAGTTCATTCTCAAGTGTGCCCACTTTGCAGAACTCAGAGTGTCTGATGATCCTATCGGTGGCTGCATCTTGACCGATCTATGCGCAAAATACTATTCCAGTTAATTTATTGTGGGTGAAAAACACTGATCCGAATAAAAAAATAAGATGAGAAAGACGGATTATAAGAGAAGCGAGCATGACCTTTGTCCAGCACTCCGGTGTAGTACTGTATTGCCTATCAGTCAGATTGACGGCTCTGAAAATTCAAAGCGAGGCACAAAAAACTCACTGAATTTTGAGCGTTTGAGTTTTGACCGATTTTATTTCAGTAGTACTAGTAGAGGAGTAGTAAGCCTCTGGAAATTCGATTTTGTGTTGGATGAGTGGAGGACAGTACGTTGTCCTCCTCCTACTTTTCTGTCATGTAACAGATGCAAGCTAGCTGCCGGCCTGTTGCGTCCAGAGTTTCTGTGATCGAAAGCATTCGCGACAGGCTGCGGTCCACGCACTGCACCGCACTGCACTGCATGCAGTGATGATAGGATGGCGGGAGTAGACGGCGATGTCCTTTGGAGCACGCGTGCATGGCTGATCATCGACTCGGAGCGAGAGAAAGCGAGCTGGGCACCCAGGGCGGCAATGCCGATGGCGGAGGAGTGGATTTCAACGAAAGCGAGAGGGCGAGCGCAGGTGCGTACTGCGCACACATGCTTTCTTTCACGGGGCCCGGCCTGCGCCCGCGTGGCCGCGTCTCCAAGTGGCTGGCGATCCCCCATGGTCATGGTCGTGTGGCGCCGTTCGTGTCAAAACTCAGAAGCCTCAAAAACGGCGCAGCCGACGTGACGGCTGAGTCAAGCGGGGAATCGGTCGAGCGAACCGTCTAATCACCCGACCGAAGAGATGCGCCCTATTAATCGCATGATCGCTCGCTCGCCTGCCTCTTTGGCTCCATTTGTTCGTGTTCTGTGTACGCTCCATCACCTCCTCCTCCATACTTTCATGTTCATCCCGCAAGGCCGCAATCAATTGCCTACAGAGTGTAGTACCAGTAACTGCGAGAGCACTGCGAACAGGCACAGCACGTTTTCTTCTCGGGACATGCTTGGTACTACAGGAAGCTGGCGAAAAAAACGGTGACTGATGCGGGTCTTTTATTAGGCCCTGCCTGCTGTCTGCTCCGGTGGGCCGAGATGGGCTAGGCTTTCAGCTGCACAGAGCACACCATCCCTTTCTCGGCCCGAACCAGCCCCTACAGGGCGCCGGGGAATTGCAACCAACGGCACAGTGCTGCAGCGTCGCGTTGCTATCCATCGCGCTCGCCAACCAACAGTCCAACACACACCCCACACTGCAACAGCGGCCAGCCGGCCAGAACGGAGTATCGACTTCGAGTGGCCTTTTCCCAAAGGCTGCACACGCAGGCAGCGCGCGCACCCAACCCGACGCTATCCGGCGCTGTGCTGCTGCCTTTAGTTCGCGCCCGTCTTTGCGCCGGGCTAGCCAGCCACCCGCTCTCTTTCTCCCGTGCCCGGTGCGCGCCCGCCCCACTTTCGTGAAAGATCTGCTCCTGCAGCTTTGCCCTCTGCTTTTATTCCTCCTGGAAAACCTCGATCTGTCCGCTGCGGGCGGCGCCACAGGGAGCGAAGCGGCGGAGCCGGCCCCGGCCGGCCTCGACGTCGTGCAGTCGTTTTCGCCCGGGCGAGTGCGCGACGGGCTCGGCTAGACGTTGGAACGGCCAGGCACCGGGGGCAGCGGCGTAAAGGCGCGCGGAAGAGTCCCCGTTCCGCTCCCCGGGGCGCATCGGAGAGGCAAAAAATGGGGTGCTTGGCCGTTTTCGTGCATGGCGAGATGGGCAACGAAAGCGGCTAGCGTAGTGGGAGTGGCCTGCCTGGCACAGTGTCCAATGGCCTTCGGAATTACTTCCAGGATCCCAGTCATCTGACCTGCACCTGCCCTATCCGAATCTGCTCAGGCCAGCTGATGAGGCCTGACAGAACGGCTCCCGATCGTACCTGACTACTCACATCTCTATGCATCTCATCAAAACGAACCATCTGGTTGGTTCAGCCGCACTCGAACATTCTTCAATTTGGCGTAAAGGCGCGCGGAAGAGTCCCCGTTCCGCTCCCCGGGGCGCATCGGAGAGGCAAAAAAATGGGGTGCTTGGCCGTTTTCGTGCATGGCGAGATGGGCAACGAAAGCGGCTAGCTAGCACTGGTAGTGGGAGTGGCCTGCCTGGCACAGTGTCCAATGGCCTTTGGAATTACTCCCTCCGTCCCAGATTAAATGGACGTCTCGAGTTCAATTTTTTTTTCTAATTTAATTCATCACATAGGTCTCCGGTCCTAACATGACGGACAGAGCTGCAGTACCAGATGGGTGTCTTATTATAGGGGTAGTTCTGTCATTTTGCATATGTTTTAAGTTGCCTCTTTGAAATCTAGATGTGTTTTTATTTTGGGACGAATGGAGTAGGATCCCCGTCATCCGACCTGCACCTGCCCTATCCGAATCTGCTCAGGCCAGCTGATGAGGCCTTTGGTGGGTGGGTGTGTGTGGGTGGGGGTGGGGGTACTCACATCTCTATGCATCTCATCGAAAGATGGAGTACGTTGTACTACTACGAACCATCTGGCCGTTTCGCTAAAAAATAAGCAGAAAATACTGTTCCGGCTAAAAATATAAGTTAAAAAAGACGGATTATAAGTGAAGCGAACACCCGATTGTAGGTGACTACTCACATCTCTATGCATCTCATCAAAAGATGGAGTATGTTGTACTACTACAAACCATCTAGCCGTTTCGCTGAAAAAATAAGCCAAAACACTGTTTCGACGGAACAAAGCTAAGAAGTAGGCTGAATGGAAAAAGGATAGGGACAAGGGCGGTCGTCGCTTGGCGCGAAGGCTGCTTGTTCGGTACGGTACTAAAGGTCCTCGGACTTCCAGGCAGTTTTTCTCTTGGGCTACTGTGAACCCTTGGATCTCGCCAATACAGCCTCCTATGGTTTTCGTTACTGAGATATCTTTTCTTTTTTCCTAGTGATTTTTGGGTAATCAGCTCCCATGCTGCAAATAGTCAAATCTGAACCTTGTCGCTCTTCTTTCCTCGTGGGCAGGAAGCACACCAGCTGCGTGCGTTGCGTGATTCCACTGTGTTTTTTTTTTGCACTTGACTGGGCGGACAGTTGACCGGAAAAAATAAGTTGAAAAAAACGGATTATAAAAAAAACAAACAGGGCCGGCAAGTAGAACACGATTGTTGTTGCTAGACAGGACTTACTGTGAATAATACTAGTATAATCAAGATCGATCAGAAGGCGTGCCGTGCCGAGGGATTTTAACTGTAATCGGCTCCGTTCTCGAAGCCGGTCGTCACTCGTCATGATCGTTCTGGGATGGAAAGGCTGCCCGTGCAAGCGCAAGACCCCCAACGCACAAGAAGGCTGCGTGGTCCGTACAGAAGTGACGCGCTCGATGCGCCTCTTTGACCGGCTTCCTTCCGCGCGGGATGCGTGTGCACGCAACACGGGGCTATAAACAAACAGCATCGTGTACCTGCGGCGGACCGTGGTTGCCCCCCTCGCCTGCAACAAAATTCGCGCCGGAAGAAAGAAGAAGGCGCAGCCAACACCTTTGCTGCTCCCAGCTCTCCCTGACCCTGTTGCAGCTGCAGTGGGAATCTCCTTTCCTTTCTTTGCGAGAGATGCGATGCGCCTTGGGATCAGGGAACGAGCATTGCTGGGCTGGGACAACCTGCTACAGTGCTACTGCTAATTAACTAGCTCGCCCAACCGTTTTGAATAGATTCTTCGCTGGATCGACTCCCCCGCGGTAGTGTAGTGCGTAGCCGTTTGCATCAGCTGCCTTTAGCTTCTTTTGATCCTCTACTCTAAATAACCGAACAAAATAAAGACAGCGCGGGTTGTCGCCAACCAAATGCATGATTGCCTTTACACCGGTGGATTACCGCGGTGCCGGCAAAACATGTGGAGGTGGAACGGAAAGGCATCATGGCGAGACCGTGTCACAACAATGGCGTGTCGCTTGCAGCAGGCACACACCGGCCGGGCATGTACTAGTAATGTTATACTTTGTCCAAGCAGCAAGCCAACTAGCTTAGCTGCTAGCGGTGGTCAAGCAAGCAACCTACCCATGTCATCCGAATGGACAATCAAAGGTCTGTCTGTGACCTCAGGGTGTGGCCGTGGCAACGCAGCAGATAGCACTCCTGCTCCTATTTCTGAATTCTGAACCCTGTTCACTGTGTTCAGTGATCATGCTATTGTGCCCATGCTGTGTCTGTCCGACGACTGTCCCCTCGGCCATTCGTGGATGCAGCGCCAGCAGCCGGCAGGGGCAAATGACGATGCCCGTCCCTCGATGCCATGGCAACAACCTGCTTTCTTTTTTGTGTGTGTTGTGTTCTCAAGAAACTATCATACAGCCACCGCAACCTCAACCGCTTTAGTTTTTCCCTTTAGCTTTTTCTGCGCTCGGGCCTAACGTTGCCATGCCAACGCTTCTTTTCGCAAAGCCTCTCGAGGGGCTATGCAGATCAAACTTGATCGAGTGCACCATGCCGTATTGCCAAAGGCAGCGTTTTTAAGCCCCCATCTGAAACCTTCAATGACTATGAGAAAGGGAGCAGTGTTCGTCGTCCATACCATTTCTAGACCTTGACGTCTGACTGTGTAATGCAGAAGATTTAATTCGAGCATTCATAAATGCTAATTGAATTTAGAGTTAAATATTTGATGCATGTGCCCCCATACCCCAGCTACAGCAATCACGAAGGTTGAACATGCTAGACTACCAATCCGGCAATCCGTGCTAGTACTATAGCATCTATAGTATTTTTGAGGCAACTGTTACAAATTTTTCCTAAATAGATGTACAGCTCACCGCTTATCAAAATTGCTTATATTTGCTCTGCAGTTTGTGCATAGGCTACTTAGGATTCATATATACTGGGTTACACAAGGTTATTTTTAGTAATGTTAGAGACTAATTTAGATGCAAATTTATGAGTTTGCTTTAGATTATTTTTTATGACATGGGTGGGAGTATCTGCTTCCGGTGTTTTTTTTTATTTTCGTAATAGCAATGACTAGTATTTAAAAAATAAAATAGATCAAATTGTTGCAATTGTTGATGACGGATATAGTCTACTGAATTAATCAGTGCCAAAACTAAAGCAAAATAGAGGTATGTTTTTGTCTCGTGGGTGTATAGACATGCGCGACGTACATATGTCTGAAAATTTAGACATACTTCCTCTGTCTCAAATTATAAGACGTTTTGGCATTTCTAAATTCATAATTTTTGCTATGTATCTAGACATAATATATATCTAAGTGCATTTACAACCCCTAGTTTTAATCTAGCTTCGTCACTGGAATCTATGGAATGATGTTTTTTTTATTTGTGTGAGGATTTAAAGACTACAATTTTTTTTTCTAATGCGTCTTGCAAGGACTAACGTAGATACTTCAAAAAGCACTTTGCAATTGTTAATGTGGTAGTCAGAGTATACAGAATCAACAGTCATATCATTATGAGTTTTTCTATGATCTTTGTTTTTTCTAGAGATGTTTGGTTATTAGTCACTATTTGTCACGGTTGAGGTTAGATAAGTTTAGCCAACTTTAGCTACTATTTAGGGCTTGTTCGAATCCATTAACAGTAAATACTATAGCAAGCTAATAGCTAATAGTTGCTAAATTTTTAACAAGTGCCCATTTAAATCCACCCGCTAATGGGTACTTGGATAGCGAATTCAAAGAGCATATAAACTATTATCACCTATTAGCAACACAAAACTAGCTAATAGAACTAATAGCTAGCATCTCCGTAGCTAATAATTATCAGATTTATTAGGAGGTATGTTTGGATCTATCAATGCTCATTTTATCTGCTAATTTTAACTGCTATGTTTCGATCTATTAATGCTAATTTTATTTGCTAATGGATCCAAGCAGACCCTTAGTTATCACCACAATGTGTAGCATGATTCTGTTGTATTAAATTAGATCTTGCACACCATAAGACCATTCTTAATAGAGAGCTTTATGGTGTTGTTTCTATATCGTATACTACCTTCATCCCAAAAAGAATGCAACTATGAATTGCATGCCTCGTAGAATGGTTCAGGTTTGATCAAGTTTCTAGTGAGTGATATTCATATTTATAGCTTCAAATTAATTTATTATAAAAATACATTTTGTAATTAATCCAATAGTATTTATTTAGTAGCATAAATATTGATACTTTTTTATTTATAATTGGTTAAACTTAAGGTACTAAAATGTGACATTGTGCTAGAATTGCATTCTTTCTGGGACGGAGGGAGTAAAATGAAATGAAAAACATGAATGAAACATCCATTCTCAATGCATAGTTTCTTTCTATAGCATAGACATTTAATTGCATAACTCATATAGAGTTGGTAATTATGTCAAGAGAGTTTCATGTCACTTCTTCTCTTTTGTTAAGAACTTTGTCATGTTATAAAAACACCTATGTAACATCCTGTTAAATACAAATAAAATTCAAGTGAAACTTTCTCCACTTTTCGCTGAGACTTGCCCAACTCCGAACAACTTACATACACAGAGATCCGCTGTTAGCCTCATACTTCGAGATATATTCAGCGCCAGCAGGAGGTTCGATGAGTTTACCTTTATCTTTGCTAATAGATCTTGTAATAGGGTAGCTCATGAATGTGCTAGACAAGTCTCTTGTAACAATGTATTTTGGACATATGCGACAGTGGGAACCAAACATTCATAGAGGCCAAGAGAGGAATCCCCCACCACAACGGTGGCTGAAGTCGTGACTCGGGGGCACCCCGCCGCCAGCGCCCAAGCTCCCCCCCCCCCCCTCCGCGCCTCCCCTCTGGCCGCCGTCGCCGCCCTCCGGCGTGCGGCAGCGGCGGCCAGCGGCAGCCTCGAAAAAAGGGGTCTGTCCGCACCTCCTCTCCCTCCCCGTTTCTCCTCCTTCTCCACCCCCTCCACCTTCTTCTCTGGCGACGTTCGGTGGCGGCCTGTCGGATCTGGGGGTCCCCAATGGCCAGATCTGGGCCCCCAGTGGTCGGATCTGAGTCCTTGGCGGCGGCTTGCCGTGGTGGCAGCGGAGGGGCTGGCCGGGGTGACGGCTACCCACGGCCGGGGTGCCTGCAACCATGGGGGCATGCGGCAGCTAGCTGGGCGCTACGGCTGCCCGCCCAAGCCACCCCGTGGTGGCCCCAACTGGTCGGTGACGGCGAGCGGCGGCTGCACGGCCGGCCGGAACTGGCCGGGCCATGGTCGGCTTTGCGCCCCTAGGGCGGCTGCGCCAGGGGAGTCCGGGGTGGTGGCTGCCTGCGGCTTCGGGTGGCGGGCGGCCTGGGCCGTGGACGACCGTCCCACCTTGCAGCCCACTGCCTTTCGTGGAATACGGGGGCCGGTGGCCGGGGCCAAGGGACACCCCATCGACCGTGGTCGAACAAGCTCCTGGGTGAAAACCCTGCCCGGCTTCTTGCTTAGGGCCGGCGGTGGTGGCGCAGCCTGCGTCATCCACCTTCCTGAAGGCGTCGTCGAAGGATCAGTTCATCGCGCAGATCGTTGGGGCCGGTTCTAGGACGAAAGTCCTTCTTGTGCCCTCTTCAACGTTGTTGGCGTCTGTGGACGTCATTCCCTTTTTGGAGGCTTCGTTGTTGGCCACCATCCGTCGATGCCGCTCCGAGCGTGTACTGTGCATGCCGTGCTTCAGCTTCCTCTTCGCTTTGGTCTGCCAACCTAGGGTGTTGTTGTTGCCACAGTCGTCTTATGCTTCGCAGCGGCTACCTGGTCGGTTGCGGATGCTATCGTCGTCTTCTTCGCAACGGCTACCTGGTCGCTTGCGGAAACGGTAGTCTTCTTCTTCGCAGCGGCTACCTGGTCGCTTGCGGACACTGTCGTCTTCTTCTTCACAACGGCTACCTGGTTGCTTACGGATATATTGGGCTTTCTACCGGTGGATGCTTTGCCACCACGGCTTCACCCCCTCTGTTGGTTGGCGACCATTGCGCGGATGTATTTTTCTTTTGCAGGCATAGTCGGTTGGTGTTTTGAAGTGGAGGTTCCCCCTCGTGTTTTCTTGCTGTTCGTTTGTGTCTTTCGGATTCCGCAGGTAATCCTAGGATTACTTGTGAGTCCTGTGTAACTGTTGTCCGGCCTCTTTTTGGCCTTTCCTCCTAGGCCTTGTTTAGATGCCATCCAAATTCCAAGTTTTTTCACTCTCTCTTCATCACATCAATTTTTAACCGCTTGCATGGAGTATTAAATGTAGGTAAAAAAATAACTAATTGCACAGTTTAGTTCGAAATCACGAGATGAATCTTTTGAGCCTAGTTGGTCCACGATTGGACAATATTTGTCAAATAAGACGAAAATGCGGTTGAAATTTTTTCACAATCTAAACTAGGCCCGAGTGAAAAACGGGTAAAAAACCCCGTCGCGGAAAAAAAGAGGTAGGGATTCTTACCTCCGATTTCCGTTTATGGGCAGCTGTACTACTTGTCACATCATCAACTGTTCTGCTTTAACACCGGGGACGCTGTACATCGAAACAAACTGATGGACGACTGACGATCCATGCTTCCACACGCGAACCGTTCGTTCCTCACTTCCTCTGGCCAGTAGAGTGAAGGCTGTGGAGCAGACGGTAGTACCCATCGCGCGTGCTGCTTGTTGTGCTAAGGACCCGAATTGCCACCAAATCGACCCTTTTTTCTCTCTGATCGGGCCACCAAATTATCGGTTTGATCAGTCGTAAGTGCATTGCTGGGAATTATGCGCCCAGAGACCTTCGAACCACTGCAGAGGAAATCGGACGGGCACGGGAACAGTGGGCAGCAGCATATGCTTACCATTTTCGGGCGGCACCCCCACCCACACGGCGTTCGCATGATGGGACGCCGAGAACGCCCCGCGCCCGCCCTCATGATGCTCCAACCTCCAAGATGATGCGGCCTAGTGCCTAGCGTGGCGCACCGAGCCATCGGGACCGTGAAAGTGAGCCCATCCGGCACGTCGACGGCACCGGACCGGACGAGCCCGCCACGACACGGCGCGTGCATCGCCTCCGCCCTACCACGCACCGCCGCGCAGCTGCAAAGCCTGCCTGCAACCCGTCCCGGGGGACGCCTTGTCGCGTCGCGGCGGAAGGCTCCTCGGCTCGGCCAGCGGCCACCCACCCGCGCCCCGGTGCGCGTCGCCTACTACGCCGCCACGCAAGCAGGGAGAAGAAGCATCGCTCGCTCGGCAGTCCGCACTGCTCCAATCCAGTCGCGGCGGTCCCCCGGCGGGCGATACGGACGGCCCCGATCGAGTGGGGCCCGCCTACCCTGCAGCGCCCATGTATAAATACGCGGAGACAGGCTCGGTCCGCGCGTGCTCTCGCTCGATTTCGGGGGCGCGGGCGGATCAGACGGCGGGGAGCGAATCCGGGGGCCCAGCTCCCCGCACCTGCCTGGCTGTGGCTGCGAGCCTGCCTCCCCCTCCACCACTCCACCCTTCTCTCCACCACCTCCCCTGCGCCGCTGCTGTTGATCTCGCGAGCAAGAAAAAAACAAGGGGAAGAAATCTCCTCCCCCGTGCTGTTGCCGTTTGTTTGGCCTCGACCGCGGACCGCCGCTACCATCCAAAAGGCGGGCAGCAGGTCGGTGTCGTCGCCCAAGCCCCAGCGGGATCTTGCTGCTCCACCGCCGCCTGCTGGGATCCTCCATTCAACTCGCACTCGCACCTGCTCCAGATATTTGACCCGTGAGGCGGCGGCGGCGGCAGGCAGCCAACCCGGGAGAAGAAGAGCAGGGAAGGTAATGGGGATCTTGTTCTTAGAACATAGCATTGGGGCCTCGCTGACTCTGCTTCTCGCTACTCGTTTCTCGATATAGCTAGTGGTTTTTTTTTTTTTGGTTTGTGCCTCTATCTCTGCGCTGCTCCGTTGGCTGTGATATGATGTTGATCATCAAGATCTCCGACCCTTTCTTGGGTCCATCCGGTCCGGGGGGGGCCGCGGCAATCACCATTGTTTCCCGCTGTTGCCTTTTGCTCTGGCGTGGACACCCTTGCCCGGCAATGAGTACTCCTCGCTTGCTCCTTTATCGAGACAGGATTGCTTGTTAATCTGCGCACCTCACATGTAGCCGCCGGCTTGCTTCATATAAATCGTTCCTCTTTTTATTTTTTGCAGGTGTTCTTCACTTGAGCTTCATCTCAGCGTCAGAGGCCAGGCAGGCCAGCAGTAAGCAGTAAGCAGATTCCACTGTTGCTGCGGCGCAAGGAGCATTGTCGTGGGCGTGGCGTGGCTGGCCAATTCGCGTGGAGACGGGGAAACAGCGGATGGGCGTTTGCTAACCAGTAAGTTAACTGTGCCTAGCTTTGGCATCAACCACTGCCATTATTGGTTGCTTAACTGTAGTTATTTTTCATTAGAAGTGCTTAGTGCGGTTGTTAATCTCTGGGTACCACGTTTCATGGGGAGATTTGGCTGATAAGTGATAATACAGAGAAGTTGTGTTTGCCAATAGTGGGCACCACTCCCAGCCACTGAACCACAAAAACAATTGCTGTGGCCCCTGCGCCTGCCTAAAAGCGCCTATTTATCCAGGCAGTATGTGCATCCTTCTTGTTTCTGCTCTTCTTAAGCAGTTTCTTCTCAATGAAAACAAAGGGCTTTCAAAGCGCAAGGACCCACGTACTCCCGTAGTAGACTTAGTTGGCTCCAAGTGTTTGTCAACCTGCTAGGTGACGCTGCCAGCCACTGTTAGCCATTTGTTGCTGTTCATTGTTTCCTGTTCTCCTCCGGCAGCTCTGGTCTTACTGTTGCATGCACTTCACTACTCGCTCTGGGCTCTGCTGGGCTCTGGATTGTGGTTTCAGATCGAGTGATACTACGCATCGTAAGAGATCTATCAGAAGTTCAGAACCTTCTTGTTCTTGGCCACGAGTGAAGTCGGCATCATATTTGGAAGGGACACTCTACTCGTTCTCTCTACTAGCTCAAGAACCTCTACCGGTGCAGTGCAGGAGTCCAGCTCCAGCAGCCAGCTTTGCTGTGATACTACTGTCACCTGCATGTGCCACGCCCACACATCAATCAGTCCGTCTATCCTTCTGCTTTGCGGCCTTAGCCACTCGGCATTCGCTGCGTTCGGCTGGTACATTCCAGCTTTTCAGCTTATTCTCTCTCGTATAACTAACACTATTGAATCATCCAAAATCATTCGAAATTCACTGTGCACTGTACCAGCCGAACGCAGTGATACACAGTTACATTGAATGTTTAGTATTAAATATAGACTAAAAAATAATTACACAGTTTATGACTAATTTGCGTGACGAATGTGTTTAAGCTTAATTAGTTAGTAATTGGACAATAAAGTGCTACAGTACACATGTGTTAATGCTAGATTAATTAGGCTTAATGAATTGAGTCTCGTGGTTTACCGATGGATATCCGAACACGACACTCTGACACTTTACCGGCTGGATCGATCTAGCCGAAAGTTTCCTCGATGCATAGTGCCCCTGCTCCCTAGCTCTTGCGAGCTAGCTAGGTCGAGCTCAGGCTTCAGCTCAGTGGGATAACCGTGCACTGCGTGTCGACTGTCGTAGCTAGCTACAGACACTGGCATGCCTGGCCTGCGACATGCATGCCATGGAGCTCTGAGCTCTACGGCCCGGCGCGTGCACGCACGCACGGGACCGGCGCGGGCCGGGGCCGGTCGGGTCGGGTCCGCTTGCGCACGCGTGGGCTCTAGCGTCACTGTTTGGCTGTTGCCGGCCGTGCAGCGGTGCAGGGTCTTGATGGCGAGTGGTTGCGAACCGCTGGCCGTGGCGTGCATGCGTTGGAACGGAACGGACCACGGACGGCGCCAGCGTCACGCTGGTCTGAAATTGATAGCCTGCCGCTTCGTTCCCCGGGCATGCCTAGGTGATGCTTGTGCCCGTGTTCATGTGCTTTGCTTCCTTCCTGCGTCGGAGCTCTGGACGCGCGCGCCCGGTTCTATCTGATGATCTGGAACTGTTCGGTCGCAGCAGTTTATGCGAGTAGGGCCTCTGCCTCGCTGCGTCATTGAAGCTTCTGTTGGATTTTGTTCTGACTTCTCTGATGATCTTTTAGGTATGCTTGCTTGCTTGCACGACTGATGAGTTTGCTCTGGTGCAGGCGCACGTACTATTCCATTCCACTTCCACCGGCGGTCGAGGCGAGGACTGCGCTTGCTCTGCGGCGGGCGGCGGCAAAGGGTTTCAAAATGCTGGCGTGCATCGCCTGCTCGACCAAGGACGGCGGGGATCAGGACGGCGGCCCCCGCGCCGCCACGCCGCACGGAAGGGACGCCGGCAAGTCCCTCACCTCCCAGGTAGAGTAGGAGTACTCCCCAACCTACTACCCCACTGCACCTGCATTGCATGCACGCTCCCCCATACTACGTGGATCATGGATGTGACGGCTGCTGGGCAGACGAGGAATGGGATGCGCAGATAGATTGCGCCGCGCGGGAGGCCGCGGCCCGGCTGTCCTGCTCGGTCTCGGCCTACCATGCGACGCATCGATCCGTGGATTCAATGCGCTGCGCAGGTTATCGTCTCCCCATAATTTTCGTACGGCGCCTGCTGCTTCTTGTCTCCACGCTGTTGACGCCCAAACAGAGCCCGAGACAGGGAGCGCAGCTTTTCTCTGCCACACAAAATACTTTTGCTCGTACTACTAGTGCCAAGACAGTCTGTCTGGTTCCTCCGTCAAAACTTCACGTAGTATCACATCGAATGTTCTATGTATAGATACGTATACAGTATTAAATATAAGCTAAAAATAATTAATTACACATATTGCGACTATTATACGAGATGAATCTTTTAAATCTAATTAGGCCATTATTTGATAATAGAGTGCTACAGTAATACATATGCTCTTAATTAATTTGTCTCGCGGTTTATCGACGAATTCTATAATTTATTTTTTTTATTAGTATCCGAATACTTTATGTAACATCCGACGTGACACCCCCGGACTATACATTCTGGATATAAAGACCAGGGATGCTATCTAGGACTAGGAGTCGTACTACTCGTATGGAGTACTATTATTTTTCCTTGGCGTAAAAAATTCATTCTCGGCCTTGTTTAGATTGCAAATTTTTGCAATATGAACACTGTAGCACGTTTCGTTTGTATTTGACAAACTTTGTCCGATCATGGACTAACTAGGCTCAAAAGATTCGTCTCGTGATTTACAACCAAACTGTGCAATTAGTTATTTTTTTACCTACATTTAATGCTCCATACATGCGTCTAAAAATTGATGTGATGGAGAGAGAGTGAAAAAACTTGAATTTTGAGGCAATCTAAACAAGTCCCTCGTTTGAGTTGGAATAACGTTTGAAAACGTCCGTTGATAGTACAGGGGTGAGTGTGACTGTGAAATACTCCTAACGTTTGAAAACGTCCGTTGATAAAGCCAGTCAAGGCCTAGCCTAGTGGAATGTGACGTTGTGGGTACATGAGTCGACGTGGTGAAGGCTGCTTTTCCTTGCATTTTATGGATCTCCACACCCAAGGTTTTGGAGTTTGGACTCTGTGCGCGATGTGATGTTGTGATTTTGTCACTTTTGTTCCCCCATTCTGCTACCCCCCCTTTTTTTTTTTTGCACTTGCTAGATGCTTCTGTACCATTCAGTCTGTCCTCCAGCTCCATGCAAAGCTGATCCTGGATTGCTAGTAGTAGTACCCTGCATGATATTTTATCCTCTCGCTTTCCTTTTTCTTTGTTCTGCCAAATATGCGATCGTCTCGTTGTGGAAGCTGGAAAGACATTCTTTGGTTGATTTAACCTGAGCTTTACTCTCTCGTCAAAGAATGTTTCATCTGGTCCTTTAGCAGTCCCACACCAAAAGAAAAGAAAAAAAAGAATGTTTGCAGCCACAAGTTGTGTGGTCCTGTACATGGGCTGGCTTGGGGGCCCTAGGCCCAGGCTGGGCCTGTCGTAGTAGCTGCCTGTTGCATCCTCTTGCTCATGACACGAAGTCACGAACAAGGCTGAGGACATGCATCACTAGGACTCGAGTATCCTTGTGTTGGCTTCCCGCGGCATGCTTTTGCCTTTGCTGTGCTTTAAGGCAAGGTACAAATGTTCTTGCCCACAGCAAAAACCAACACATGCACTCGTAGATCGTCCCCTCTGGGTGTTATTATGCGCAGCACCACTAACTGCTTTGTTGGTGCTTTGTACGTACCTTGCTTCAGACGAAAGATGTGCTGGGTTAGCGGGGAGGGTGCTTTTGTGTTCTGTAGCCTTCGCCTAAGTCATCTCATCTAACCCTAAAGCCTCAAGTGCCTTGTGTCTGCTACTGCTAATCTTAGGCCCTAACCGGAGTGGAATCCATCATTAACCATCTGGTGTTATCATTGACGCTTTACTTAAAGACTGAATTCTCGCCTACGCTTGATTGTCTGTCGAGGTGTGCTGCTCTCGTATGCTATTTGGAAAGAAATGTGCCTACGCCCTATATACTCCAAATTAAATAAAGTGATCGTTACTGTTGCAAGATTTGTAACTGAACAGTGTTAGGTTGTTCAAGAACGTAATCGTCTGAAAAATTAAAAGCCAACTACGTATTCCGTGCTAATTCATGCAAATATATCATGTGCCATGTCATAAATTCTGCACCTGCGACCATCTGACAAAGGAAGCCTTCGGCAAATGTGCTTTCAGCTCAAGGACATGGTGCTCAAGTTCTCCGGCTCCGGCAGGCAGTACAAGGCCGCGGCGAGCCCGTCGTTCAGGGGCAACCGCTTCCACCGCAACAGCCGCCTTGCCGCGTACCCGGGTGTCATCGACGACTCGGGCTTCACGTCGGACGGGACCGCCGAGGGCTACAGTAGTTACATGAGGGCGACGACGACGACGGGCGCGACAGCCACGAGAACCATGCCGGCCCCTCCGCCGTGGGACGCGGCCACCAAGGTCGCCCGTGGCTTCGCGCAGCACGTCAGGAGCCCGAGCGCGAACTGGATACCGAGCATCGGGGAGGAGGACGAGGAGGAGGATGACGAGGTCGTCGTCCTGGAGGAGGACAGCGTGCCGCGGGAGTGGACGGCCCAGGTGGAGCCCGGCGTGCAGATCACCTTCATCTCCATCCCGGGCGGCGCCGGCAACGACCTAAAGCGAATCCGCTTCAGGTGCCTATCATGCACGAACAGTTTTGCGCGCAATTGCTTGATCAAATGCGTGATCAGCTAACGGAGCATCGAACGTGTGCAGCCGCGACATGTTCAACAAGTGGGAGGCGCAGCGGTGGTGGGGGGAGAACTACGACCGCGTGGTGGAGCTCTACAACGTGCAGACATTCAGCCGGCAGCAGGGCATCTCGACGCCGACGTCCTCCATCGACGACGCCTCGCAGGTCCGTCGCCGACTCGCCGTCTCGACCGCCGGTCTAGCGTACGTTTTTGTGCTGTCGTCGTGGATCAGACCACACCAACTGAAACTGTTGGCATGCAGAGAGACTCGTCGTTCTACTCCCGCGCCGGCTCGACGAGGGAGAGCCCGGTGATCCTGCCGCCGACGGCAGCGGTGGGCAGGGAGCAGCCGATCGCCCGCGCCACCTCGTGCAGGGCCATGGCGGCGGCGGTGGCGGCTTCCACGGCCCGAGCCGCGTGCAACCCATCGTCCAGTGCCGTGCCGGACCCGTCGGACCACGTGTGGGCGCACCACTTCAACCTGCTCAACTCCGCGCCGGCGCCGGCGGCTGCTCCGCACCTGGACCCGTCGCGCGCTACCACGTCGTCCCTGGACGAGGCGTCCGTGTCCGTGAGCAACGCGAGCGACCTTGAGGCCACGGAGTGGGTGGAGCAGGACGAGCCCGGCGTGTCCATCACCATCCGCGAGTTCGGCGACGGCACCCGCGAGCTCCGCCGCGTCCGATTCAGGCAAGTCCATGGCCACTAGCTACTCAATCTCCCGATGCAAGACATCTAATCATGCTGTAAATCTTGTCATGCTAATGGGATATGAACTCGCGTTCTTGTGTGCTGTTGCTGCAGCCGGGAGAGGTTCGGCGAGGATAGGGCCAAGGTGTGGTGGGAGCAGAACAGAGACCGAATACACGCGCAGTACCTGTGACGTCGGAGCAAGCTAGCTAGCTCCTGGATGTGCAGTGCACGCCTTGGATGCAAGGCAAGCCACCAATCCATGGACAATACTAGAGTGCTGTAGGGCTGAGTGATACTACTATCTGCTAGTGCTAGTTTTTACAGGGTGAACATAGAGATGAAAGAGGTCCACGGAATGGAGCCTGTGTAAAACATGATTTGCTACTACTGATCAGGGTTTGCGTGTTGATGACCAATGTATTTTTTTCCCCTTGGTGACTGCACTAATATTGTATTGTCTTGATCTCATCAGATTAACTGTGCTCACATTTTCTAAGCGCGGGCACAGATCATCCACAAGAGACCCAGCAAGCTGCCGCTGGTATAGACAAAAAATTCACTCTGCAATGACAAAAGAAAGCAAGACTAAAATTCTCTCCAGTTTCGCGTTTTTGACAACTCGTGTACCATAAGGAGGACGCGTTTGCCATCGTTACATGACGTACGTCAAATTGACACTTTACTGCGTCCTCACTTGTGGGCTGTACAGTGTCCATCCCTTGTTGGGCTCAAGGATTTACATGCTATTAATGTGAATAAAAACGGTTTCACAGAAAGATTGATGCAAGACAAACCAAATCAAATTAATATCACAATCATGTTTATTAAGACATGGGGGCAAGCTTGATGCTGGCAACAAGCAGATCAACGGCCCGGAAGAGGGGAAGGCTTGATGCAGGCTCTAGCACTTCACAAAGGAATTTGCAAACCCATTCTAAGATGTCTCGATGCAGCAGAACTGTGGCGATGGCAAATCCGTCGAACAGGCAAACGCTCAGGCTGAGCTATCCTCTTCGGCACACTGGTTTCTGCACACTATACTAATAGCCCTCCTGCAGCTGATCGAATTTTCACTCTACATACCCTCATTTAGCTGACCAATTTTCTTGTCAGCCTCTTTGCTGGAGGGATATCGTCAGACTTCCCAAGAAAGTCCGACTTACCATGTCCGGCCTTCATCATCGGGGCAGCAGGCTTCACAGTGCTTCGTGTTCTCGAGGTCACAGACATCTGGGATAGTCTCTCTGTAATTGATGAGACCTTTTGTATTGCTCCTCGACCAGTTTCAGGCAAGCTGCGTGAATGCCTAAGTACAGGATTCCCTACAATTCCAAGAAAAGAAGTTTCTAAAAATAAAAACCCAAATTTCATGCAAGGAATTGGGTAATGCAACCCTATATAGTAAACTTGCCTGGGCTATTCCGAGCTGGTACCCGATTTGTAGTTAGTTTATTGCTATTCTCGGTTGGTTTTGTACTCTTGTGTGATGGCTGACGATCCAAGTGAAGTTTTCTTTGTACACCTGCAATGTTGGTAACAAAATATACAATCAAACTAAATCCTTTAAATCGCTCCAGCCCAATTAAAACAGATAAGAAACATACCAGTCTTAGATAAACCATTTAATTTTGTGGATGCATTGCTATGAGATTTCATCGTTGATAGAGTTCCAGTTGAGAATCTTCTAGCGACACTGTTCTCTGAAATTCCTTTTGCTCCAACTAAAACAAATGAATCCAACACATGTAAAACAACAATATCCTAAATGAACTAGTTGCAAAGCAAAATACTAGTCTGTTAACTAACCACATGGAGGTGTTTTAGGAGCTTTTGGACGGACAGGAAGTGGAACATATGTACAACCCTAAAAGTTGGCAACCGGAAAACTGATTATAGTCCTGAGACAGTAACTGAACCTTGTCAATAAAAATAGAGTAGAAAGACTATTACCTGAAAGAAGGTATGCTGGAGGACTTCTGTGGCCTTTGGTCTCTTGCTAGGATCCCATGAGCATAGTGACTGCAAGACACGCAGAAATTTAAATTATCATGTAATGCAATGATCGATTGATATACCATCTAAAATAATACTATAACTGAAGAACTTACTGATATGAGGTCAATTGCCTCGCTACTAGCTGTTGTCATCACCTCAGACAGTTGACTGCCTTTGATCTGCATGGATAGAATACACACTCAACATTAGATCAAACATTAACTAGCCATTCAACATGTATTCACATTCACAATGAGGGGGCAAAAGGTAGCACAATCCATCCTTTTCAGTGGAGTCCAACTATGGTAATCAAGAAAGAGAATGGCATAAACAGCATAACACTTCTCGTAATCTGATGGGGATTTTGGAAACAAGTACAAGACTAATAGGATTTGAATGGACTGTAGCGGAATCGATGAGGACTCGAGAAAAACTTAGGACAAACAGATTCTAATATTTTAGGACGAATTAAATGACGTGTGTAGTGTACTGTTTCATTTGTTGCAACAAACAAGTTCCTAAAAGAAAGTATCAAGAAAATCATGACGTGTGTAGTGTACTGTTTCATTTGTTGCAACAAAGTTCCTAAAGGGTATCAAGAAAATCATGATAATACTCCCTCCATTGAAGAAAAAGCATTGTTTTGGACACTGAGTGTCTTAAACATAATCTTAATCACCTTAATGGAAAATAATTTTAAACCTAACAAAAATTAAAATGTTCAGGAAATATTGTTCCTAAAAGATCCTACTTTTACAAATAAAGAACTACAACTGATTTGACATAACACCAACAGAACAACTGGGGCATGTTGTAGTTTTCTGGTATTTAATCTACTTTTATTAGATCCAAATACACTGGCTGCATAATTCTAGGTTAACGCATGTTTCTTTAAAAACTTTGAGGCGGCATCAAAGAGAAAAGAAACTAGTGAATATTGACCTGTGGGAACTGATACTTCATTGCTTCTGCAAGAGACAATCCTTGAGGCCAAGATTGCTCATCTGGACTACCGATAACATTGCATATCTTGTGAATCTCATCAGCTTCACTAATAAGTAGTGAAATAAGAAAACAGGGGTAAGAGAATAGCCATAATGAGATAAAACAAGAAAATAGAGATTCTTAATTATTTAATTGAAATGAGGGGTCTGCAACAAATCTATTTTCTGGAGAGATAAAGAACCAAAAGAAACTAAATTTTGGAACAGATTTGGACATTTAATTTGAGATAAGTCAAACATTAAGGCGGACCAACAAGAAAGCAGCAAACAAATTGAGCAACAGATTTGTGAGTGACAAGCTTTAGCAGCATACACAGTCAACCCTATTACCTGGTTCCAGGAAAGAGAGGATGGAGTGTCAACAGCTCAGCCATTATGGCACCCATTGCCCACATATCTATGAGATGGCAAGGTGAAGAAATGTCAGATTACGAGTTGAGTTGGTCCATCCATGAATAGGCAAATAATAAGCAAATAGTAAGTTTTTTATTTTTATTTTTCATACCAACTGCAGAATCAAAAAAAAAAAAATCATACCAACTGCAGAATCATAAGCAGATGACTGGAGCAAGACTTCTGGTGCCCGATACCTAAGGCATTCAAACATAGGGATTAACAAAAGACACGACTGATTTCTTTTATTTTGGTGTCTAGTTTGAAGAGAGGGCAGTGCTAACCAGCGAGTTGAGACATATTCTGTATATGGTGGCAATGATGAGACTTCCCTTGCAAGACCAAAGTCTGCTAGCTTTATGATATCTTTGCTAACCAACAGATTCTCTGCGCAACCAAGGCATTATCAGTGCAATATGGCATACACATAAGTAAAACTGAGCTGCTGATTCAGATGCAATCATGTCATATACTCCCTCTAGTGCAAGAACTATCGTTTATGGGTTGCATGTGGTCAAAATATCAAAATTTCAGCCATGAATTAACATTTTTGCACAAGACTAATCATTTGAAAATGGTATGTGTACATTTTTTTCAAAAGTAGTTGGTATGTTTTATGAACATCATGCAATGTTACACCAACGTGATTATCTCACAACGTGGGGAGTATCTCGCCTGAGGGAGGATATGTACAAGGTGTACGTGAGTTTACTAGACTACCTATATTGCTATATTATATACACTGGTAGCCAAAGTTATGTTTCGGTAATCATTTGATGACTAAGTAACCATTTTTTTATATGCTATGGAAACATCTCAACTGATTGTTGACAACACTGAGAACCTACCAGGTTTGAGGTCACGATGAAAGTAGCCCCTCTGGTGCATGTAAGCAAGAGCCTGAAATATCTGAAAGCACCAGTTGCGGACTTCAGACTCTAAGAAAGGCTTGACCCTATCTTTCATAAGTTGGTAGAGATTACACTCCTAGAAAAACAAGGGTTCAGATTCAACAAGAGCACAATAATGGCGCAGTAGAATATTTGCTATCCATAACATCTTAATTACCATGTATTCCATTATGAAGTATAATATATCATTTTCCCTGATAACCTCTTTAAGCTTCACAATGTTAGGATGATTCATGCGCCGCAAAGACTTCATCAATAAAAAAAAAGGTCAGCTGAAAGATCATAACAGGGAATGATAGTAAGAACATCACTGGTCTAAAATACCTTTACTTCACGCAGACTCATACATTCCTCAAAAGAATAATACTTTTTCTTCATTTTCTTAACAGCAACCTACATTAAAGCATCGGCAAATTCTCTTGTTATTATTATTTCATTCAGAGTTCACAGTAAAAATGTTTCCAGATAAGTTCTATCTTCAGATACATACAACTTCACCATTCTGTTTATTTATAGCACGCCATACACTCCCGAAAGTCCCATCACCAACTTCCTTAATCAACTTGAATCTGCAAAGACATGTTGTAAGACAAAAATAACCTAGAATAGAGAATCTGTAGAACTAAGTGTTATAAGATAAAAGCAACCTAAAATAGCCAGTCAGTATAAAAGTTACCTATCCATTGTTGTGGTATCTGAGCTGCCTTGTGCAAGTTTTCTCCTTCAGAATAACCAAGTCAAGAGAAATATGAACAGCCAACCACAGGCACGTGTTTGCCAAGTTCTAGCTGATCAATCTCTTGTCCTGCAATTAGCAAATAAGATAAGGCCTGCAATTAATTGACAGTCTCAGAGCAGAGAAAAAAGATGATCCTGTAAGGCTGATATGGTTTGAAAAAATAAACTACCTCAGTATGTAGGATTCTGTTCCACTACAAGCCCACTGCAACCATAGCATAAGTTGCTAAGTGTAGCAAGGATGAGCCCTGACCTCAGATAGTACACAAAAGACAAAAAAACTAACTAGGGGCAGCAACAGATGTCGGCTGAACACAGCAAAGATATTAACCCTGTAAAAAGAGAAAATAAGAAATGAAATTTAGAATATTTCAAGTTAGCCACTAGAATTGAATTTCTTCACATGCCAATGTATGTGGCAAAGTGAAGAGAGATATGCATACCCCACTTATATGAGCACCATCTACCTGAAAAGAAGCTTTTCAGGAGTTGATGTGCTGGTAGGAATTGGGAAAATGAGAAGGAAAAATCATGTGAATACAATAACACAAAACAAAGGAAGACCAAGGTGGTGGAGTTACATGTAGATGTCTGGCATAGACTGAAATATATAAACTTCAGGAAAATATCACATCAGCCTGCTTGTTGAGCATAGAGGAGCATATAACCACTATGTGTAGTTCACCAGAGAGGAGAGATGGGTGTTCCCACGAGCTAAGACACACCAATCAAGAGTTTCTTTCGAAAAGAACTGCTTGCATTGAAGGAGATATGCCCGGCAGATCACTTTTTCCATGTCTCAGATGAACGCTTCAAGCCCCCAAATTCACTGCTCCTGAAATCTAATCAACAGTTTGAGTCAGAAAGCACACAAAAAGCAAA